>NW_026775288.1:0-83910 GCF_030867095.1 Alligator mississippiensis | reverse complement strand
TGTTCCTACCTCCGGTGTCGCGCTTAAATGGGTCCCCCAGGAAACGGGGCCCATTTTTTTGGTTCCTACCCCCGTTTCTTGGTTCCTACCTCCGGTGTCGCGCTTAAATGGGTCCCCCCGGAAACGGGGGCCCGTTTTTTTGGTTCCTACCACCGTTTTTTGGTTCCTACCCCCCGGTGTCGCGCTTAAATGGTTCCCCCCGGAAACGGGGGCCCGTTTTTTTGGTTCCTACCCACGTTTTTTCGTTCCTACCCCAGGTGTCGCGCTTAAATGTGTCCCCACAGAAACGGGGGCCCGTTTTTTTTTGGTTCCTACCCCCGTTTTTTGGTTCCTACCCCCGTTGTCGCGCTTAAAGGGGTCCTCCCGGAAACGGGGGCCCGTTTTTTTGGTTCCTACCCCCGTTTTTTGGTTCCTACCCTCGGTGTCGCGCTTAAATGGGTCCCCCGGAAACGGGGGACCGTTTTTTTGGTTTCTACCCCCGTTTTTTGGTTCCTACCCCTGGTGTCGCTCTTAAATGGGTCCCCCCGGAAACAGGGGCCCGTTTTTTTGGTTCCTACCCCTGTTTTTTGGTTCCTACCCCCGGTGTCGCGCTTAAATGGGTCCCCCAGGAAACAGGGGCCCGTTTTTTTGGTTCCTACCCCCTTTTTTTGGTTCTTACCCCCGGTGTCGCGCTTAAATGGGTCCCCCCGGAAACAGGGGCCCGTTTTATTGGTTCCTACCCCCTTTTTTTGGTTCCTACCCCCGGTGTCGCGCTTAAATGGGTCCCCCCGGAAACGGGGGCCCGTTTTTTTGGTTCCTACCCCCGTTTTTTAGTTCCTACCCCCTGTGTCGCGCTTAAATGGGTCCCCCCGGAAACGGGGGCCCGTTTTTTTGGTTCCTACCCCCGTTTTTTGGTTCCTACCCCCGGTGTCGCGCTTAAATGGGTCCCCCCGGAAACGGGGGCCCGTTTTTTTGGTTCGTACCTCCGTTTTTTGGTTCCTACCCCCTGTGTCGCTCTTAAATGGGTCCCCCCGGAAACAGGGGCCCGTTTTTTTGGTTCCTACCCCTGTTTTTTGGTTCCTACCCCCGCTGTCGCTCTTAAATGGGTCCCCCAGGAAACAGGGGCCCGTTTTTTTGGTTCCTACCCCCTTTTTTTGGTTCTTACCCCCGGTGTCGCGCTTAAATGGGTCCCCCCGGAAACGGGGGCCCGTTTTTTTGGTTCCTACCCCTTTTTTTGGTTCCTACCCCCGGTGTCGCGCTTAAATGGGTCCCCCCGGAAACGTGGGCCTGTTTTTTTGGTTCCTACCCCCGTTTTTTGGTTCCTACCCCCGGATTCGCGCTTAAATGGGTCCCCCCGGAAACGGGGGCCCGTTTTTCTGGTTCCTACCCCCGTTTTTTGGTTGTTACCCCCGGAGTCGCGCTTAAATGGGTCCCCCCGGAAACGGGGGCCCGTTTTTTTGGTTCCCACTCCCGTTTTTTGGTTCCTACCCCCGGTGTCGCGCTTAAATGGGTCCCCCCGGAAACGGGGGCCCGTTTTTTTGGTTCCTACCCCCGTTTCTTGGTTCCTACCTCCGGTGTCGCGCTTAAATGGGTCCCCCCGGAAACGGGGGCCCGTTTTTTTGGTTCCTACCCCCGTTTTTTGGTTCCTACCCCCGTTGTCGCGCTTAAAGGGGTCCTCCCGGAAACGGGGGCCCGTTTTTTGGTTCCTACCCCCGTTTTTTGGTTCCTACCCTCGGTGTCGCGCTTAAATGGGTCCCCCCGGAAACGGGGGCCCGTTTTTTTGGTTTCTACCCCCGTTTTTTGGTTCCTACCCCTGGTGTCGCTCTTAAATGGGTCCCCCCGGAAACAGGGGCCCGTTTTTTTGGTTCCTACCCCTGTTTTTTGGTTCCTACCCCCGGTGTCGCGCTTAAATGGGTCCCCCAGGAAACAGGGGCCCGTTTTTTTGGTTCCTACCCCCTTTTTTTGGTTCTTACCCCCGGTGTCGCGCTTAAATGGGTCCCCCCGGAAACGGGGGCCCGTTTTTTTGGTTCCTACCCCCTTTTTTTGGTTCCTACCCCCGGTGTCGCGCTTAAATGGGTCCCCCCGGAAACGTGGGCCCGTTTTTTTGGTTCCTATCCCCGTTTTTTGGTTCCTACCCCCGGTGTCGCGCTTAAATGGGTCCCCCCGGAAACGGGGGCCCGTTTTTTTGGTTCCTACCCCCGTTTTTTGGTTCCTACCCCCGGTGTCGCGCTTAAATGGGTCCCCCCGGAAACGGGGGCCCGTTTTTTTGGTTCCTACCCCCGTTTTTTGGTTCCTACCCCCGGTGTCGCGCTTAAATGGGTCCCCCAGGAAACGGGGGCCCATTTTTTTGGTTCCTACCCCCGTTTTTTCGTTCCTAACCCCGGTGTCGCGCTTAAATGGGTCCCCCTGGAAACGTGGGCCCGTTTTTTTGGTTCCAATCCCCGTTTTTTGGTTCCTACCCCCGGTGTCGCGCTTAAATGGGTCCCCCCGGAAACGGGGGCCCGTTTTTTTGGTTCCTACCCCCGTTTCTTGGTTCCTACCCCCGGTGTCGCGCTAAATGGGTCCCCCCGGAAACGGGGGCCCGTTTTTTTGCTTCCTACCCCCGTTTTTTGGTTCCTACCCCTGGTGTCGCGCTTAAATGGGTCCCCCAGGAAACAGGGGCCCTTTTTTTTGGTTCCTACCCCCTTTTTTTGGTTCTTACCCCCGTTGTCGCGCTTAAAGGGGTCCTCCCGGAAACGGGGGCCCGTTTTTTTGGTTCCTACCCCCGTTTTTTGGTTCCTACCCCCGGTGCCGCGCTTAAATGGGTCCCCCCGGAAACGGGGGCCCGTTTTTTTGGTTTCTACCCCCGTTTTTTGGTTCCTATCCCTGGTGTCGCTCTTAAATGGGTCCCCCCGGAAACAGGGGCCCGTTTTTTTGGTTCCTACCCCTGTTTTTTGGTTCCTACCCCCGGTGTCGCGCTTAAATGGGTCCCCCAGGAAACAGGGGCCCGTTTTTTTGGTTCCTACCCCCTTTTTTTGGTTCTTACCCCCCGGTGTCGCGCTTAAATGGGTCCCCCCGGAAACGGGGGCCCGTTTTTTTGGTTCCTACCCCCTTTTTTTGGTTCCTACCCCCGGTGTCGCGCTTAAATGGGTCCCCCCGGAAACGTGGGCCCGTTTTTTTGGTTCCTATCCCCGTTTTTTGGTTCCTACCCCCGGTGTCGCGCTTAAATGGGTCCCCCCGGAAACGGGGGCCCGTTTTTTTGGTTCCTACCCCCGTTTTTTGGTTCCTACCCCCGGTGTCGCGCTTAAATGGGTCCCCCCGGAAACGGGGGCCCATTTTTTTGGTTCCTACCCCCGTTTTTTCGTTCCTACCCCCGGTGTCGCGCTTAAATGGGTCCCCCCGGAAACGTGGGCCCGTTTTTTTGGTTCCAATCCCTGTTTTTTGGTTCCTACCCCCGGTGTCGCGCTTAAATGGGTCCCCCCGGAAACGGGGGCCCGTTTTTTTGGTTCCTACCCCCGTTTTTTGGTTCCTACCCCCGGTGTCGCTCTTAAATGGGTCCCACCGGATACAGGGGCCCGTTTTTTTGGTTCCTACCCCTGTTTTTTGGTTCCTAACCCTGTGTCGTTCTTTAATGGGTCCCCCAGGAAACAGGGGCCCGTTTCTTTGGTTCCTACCCCCTTTTTTTGGTTCCTACCTCGGTGTCGCGCTTAAAAGGGTCCCCCAGGAAATGGGGCCCATTTTTTTGGTTCCTACCCCCGTTTTTTGGTTCCTACCCCCGGTGTCGCGCTTAAATGGGTCCCCCTGGAAACGGGGGCCCGTTTTTTTGGTTCCTACCCCCGTTTCTTAGTTCCTACCACCGGTGTTGCACTTAAATGGGTCCCCCCGGAAACGGGGGCCCGTTTTTTTGGTTCCTACCCCCTTTTTTTGGTTCCTACCCCCGGTGTCGCGCTTAAATGGGTCCCCCCGGAAACGGGGGCCCGTTTTTTTGGTTCCTACCCCCGTTTTTTAGTTCCTACCCCGTGTCGCGCTTAAATGGGTCCCCCCGGAAACGGGGGCCCGTTTTTTTGGTTCCTACCCCCGTTTTTTGGTTCCTACCCCCGGTGTCGCGCTTAAATGGGTCCCCCCCGGAAACGGGGGCCAGTTTTTTTGGTTCGTACCTCCGTTTTTTGGTTCCTACCCCCTGTGTCGCTCTTAAATGGGTCCCCCCGGAAACAGGGGCCCGTTTTTTTGGTTCCTACCCCTGTTTTTTGGTTCCTACCCCCGCTGTCGCTCTTAAATGGGTCCCCCAGGAAACAGGGGCCGTTTTTTTGGTTCCTACCCCCTTTTTTTGGTTCTTACCCCCGGTGTCGCGCTTAAATGGGTCCCCCCGGAAACGGGGGCCCGTTTTTTTTGGTTCCTACCCCTTTTTTTGGTTCCTACCCCCGGTGTCGCGCTTAAATGGGTCCCCCCGGAAACGTGGGCCTGTTTTTTTGGTTCCTACCCCCGTTTTTTGGTTCCTACCCCCGGATTCGCGCTTAAATGGGTCCCCCCGGAAACGGGGGCCCGTTTTTCTGGTTCCTACCCCCGTTTTTTGGTTCCTACCCCGGAGTCGCGCTTAAATGGGTCCCCCCGGAAACGGGGGCCCGTTTTTTTGGTTCCCACCCCCGTTTTTTGGTTCCTACCCCCGGTGTCGCGCTTAAATGGGTCCCCCCGGAAACGGGGGCCCGTTTTTTTGGTTCCTACCCCCGTTTCTTGGTTCCTACCCCCGGTGTCGCGCTTAAATGGGTCCCCCCGGAAACGGGGGCCCGTTTTTTTGCTTCCTACCCCCGTTTTTTGGTTCCTACCCCTGGTGTCGCGCTTAAATGGGTCCCCCAGGAAACAGGGGCCCTTTTTTTTGGTTCCTACCCCCTTTTTTTGGTTCTTACCCCCGGTGTCGCGCTTAAATGGGTCCCCCCGGAAACGGGGGTCCGTTTTTTTGGTTCCTACCCCCCCCCCTTTTTTTGGTTCCTACCCCCAGTGTCGCGCTTAAATGGGTCCCCCCGGAAACGGGGGCCCGTTTTTTTGGTTCCTACCCCCGTTTTTTGGTTCCTACCCCCGGTGTCGCTCTTAAATGGGTCCCCCCGGAAACAGGGGCCCGTTTTTTTGGTTCCTACCCCCTTTTTTTTGTTCCTACCTCCGGTGTCGCACTTAAATGGGTCCCCCAGGAAACGGGGCCCATTTTTTTGGTTCCTACCCCCGTTTCTTGGTTCCTACCTCCGGTGCCGCGCTTAAATGGGTCCCCCCGGAAACGGGGGCCCGTTTTTTTGGTTCCTACCACCGTTTTTTGGTTCCTACCCCCGGTGTCGCGCTTAAATGGTTGCCCCCGGAAACGGGGGCCCGTTTTTTTGGTTCCTACCCCCGTTTTTTTCGTTCCTACCCCAGGTGTCGCGCTTAAATGGGTCCCACCGAAACGGGGGCCCGTTTTTTTGGTTCCTACCCCCGTTTTTTGGTTCCTACCCCCGTTGTCGCGCTTAAAGGGGTCCTCCCGGAAACGGGGGCCCGTTTTTTTGGTTCCTACCCCCGTTTTTTGGTTCCTACCCTCGGTGTCGCGCTTAAATGGGTCCCCCCGGAAACGGGGGCCCGTTTTTTTGGTTTCTACCCCCGTTTTTTGGTTCCTACCCCTGGTGTCGCTCTTAAATGGGTCCCCCCGGAAACAGGGGCCCGTTTTTTTGGTTCCTACCCCTGTTTTTTGGTTCCTACCCCCGGTGTCGCGCTTAAATGGGTCCCCCAGGAAACAGGGGCCCGTTTTTTTGGTTCCTACCCCCTTTTTTTGGTTCTTACCCCCGGTGTCGCGCTTAAATGGGTCCCCCCGGAAACGGGGGCCCGTTTTTTTGGTTCCTACCCCCTTTTTTTGGTTCCTACCCCCGGTGTCGCGCTTAAATGGGTCCCCCGGAAACGTGGGCCCGTTTTTTTGGTTCCTATCCCCGTTTTTTGGTTCCTACCCCCGGTGTCGCGCTTAAATGGGTCCCCCCGGAAACGGGGGCCCGTTTTTTTGGTTCCTACCCCCGTTTTTTGGTTCCTACCCCCGGTGTCGCGCTTAAATGGGTCCCCCCGGAAACGGGGGCCCGTTTTTTTGGTTCCTACCCCCGTTTTTTGGTTCCTACCCCGGTGTCGCGCTTAAATGGGTCCCCCAGGAAACGGGGGCCCATTTTTTTGGTTCCTACCCCCGTTTTTTCGTTCCTAACCCCGGTGTCGCGCTTAAATGGGTCCCCCCGGAAACGTGGGCCCGTTTTTTTGGTTCCAATCCCCGTTTTTTGGTTCCTACCCCCGGTGTCGCGCTTAAATGGGTCCCCCCGGAAACGGGGCCCGTTTTTTTGGTTCCTACCCCCGTTTCTTGGTTCCTACCCCCGGTGTCGCGCTTAAATGGGTCCCCCCGGAAACGGGGGCCCGTTTTTTTGCTTCCTACCCCCGTTTTTTGGTTCCTACCCCTGGTGTCGCGCTTAAATGGGTCCCCCAGGAAACAGGGGCCCTTTTTTTTGGTTCCTACCCCCGTTTTTTGGTTCCTACCCCCGGTGTCGCTCTTAAATGGGTCCCCACGGAAACAGGGGCCCGTTTTTTTGGTTCCTACCCCCTTTTTTTTGTTCCTACCTCCGGTGACGCGCTTAAATGGGTCCCCCAGGAAACGGGGCCCATTTTTTTGGTTCCTACCCCCGTTTCTTGGTTCCTACCTCCGGTGTCGCGCTTAAATGGGTCCCCCGGAAACGGGGGCCCGTTTTTTTGGTTCCTACCACCGTTTTTTGGTTCCTACCCCCGGTGTCGCGCTTAAATGGTTCCCCCCGGAAACGGGGGCCCGTTTTTTTGGTTCCTACCCCCGTTTTTTCGTTCCTACCCCAGGTGTCGCGCTTAAATGTGTCCCCACAGAAACGGGGGCCCGTTTTTTTTGGTTCCTACCCCCGTTTTTTGGTTCCTACCCCCGTTGTCGCGCTTAAAGGGGTCCTCCCGGAAACGGGGGCCCGTTTTTTTGGTTCCTACCCCCGTTTTTTGGTTCCTACCCCCGGTGCCGCGCTTAAATGGGTCCCCCCGGAAACGGGGGCCCGTTTTTTTGGTTTCTACCCCCGTTTTTTGGTTCCTATCCCTGGTGTCGCTCTTAAATGGGTCCCCCCGGAAACAGGGGCCCGTTTTTTTGGTTCCTACCCCTGTTTTTTGGTTCCTACCCCCGGTGTCGCGCTTAAATGGGTCCCCCAGGAAACAGGGGCCCGTTTTTTTTGGTTCCTACCCCCTTTTTTTGGTTCTTACCCCCCGGTGTCGCGCTTAAATGGGTCCCCCCGGAAACGGGGGCCCGTTTTTTTTGGTTCCTACCCCCTTTTTTTGGTTCCTACCCCCGGTGTCGCGCTTAAATGGGTCCCCCCGGAAACGTGGGCCCGTTTTTTGGTTCCTATCCCCGTTTTTTGGTTCCTACCCCCGGTGTCGCGCTTAAATGGGTCCCCCCGGAAACGGGGGCCCGTTTTTTTGGTTCCTACCCCCGTTTTTTGGTTCCTACCCCCGGTGTCGCGCTTAAATGGGTCCCCCCGGAAACGGGGGCCCATTTTTTTGGTTCCTACCCCCGTTTTTTCGTTCCTACCCCCGGTGTCGCGCTTAAATGGGTCCCCCCGGAAACGTGGGCCCGTTTTTTTGGTTCCAATCCCCGTTTTTTGGTTCCTACCCCCGGTGTCGCGCTTAAATGGGTCCCCCCGGAAACGGGGGCCCGTTTTTTTGGTTCCTACCCCCGTTTTTTGGTTCCTACCCCCGGTGTCGCTCTTAAATGGGTCCCACCGGATACAGGGGCCCGTTTTTTTGGTTCCTACCCCTGTTTTTTGGTTCCTAACCCTGTGTCGTTCTTTAATGGGTCCCCCAGGAAACAGGGGCCCGTTTCTTTGGTTCCTACCCCCTTTTTTTGGTTCCTACCTCGGTGTCGCGCTTAAAAGGGTCCCCCAGGAAATGGGGCCCATTTTTTTGGTTCCTACCCCCGTTTTTTGGTTCCTACCCCCGGTGTCGCGCTTAAATGGGTCCCCCTGGAAACGGGGGCCCGTTTTTTTGGTTCCTACCCCCGTTTCTAAGTTCCTACCACCGGTGTTGCACTTAAATGGGTCCCCCCGGAAACGGGGGCCCGTTTTTTTGGTTCCTACCCCCTTTTTTTGGTTCCTACCCCCGGTGTCGCGCTTAAATGGGTCCCCCCGGAAACGGGGGCCCGTTTTTTTGGTTCCTACCCCCGTTTTTTAGTTCCTACCCCGTGTCGCGCTTAAATGGGTCCCCCCGGAAACGGGGGCCCGTTTTTTTGGTTCCTACCCCCGTTTTTTGGTTCCTACCCCCGGTGTCGCGCTTAAATGGGTCCCCCCGGAAACGGGGGCCCGTTTTTTTGGTTCGTACCTCCGTTTTTTGGTTCCTACCCCCTGTGTCGCTCTTAAATGGGTCCCCCCGGAAACAGGGGCCCGTTTTTTTGGTTCCTACCCCTGTTTTTTGGTTCCTACCCCCGCTGTCGCTCTTAAATGGGTCCCCCAGGAAACAGGGGCCCGTTTTTTTGGTTCCTACCCCCTTTTTTTGGTTCTTACCCCCGGTGTCGCGCTTAAATGGGTCCCCCCGGAAACGGGGGCCCGTTTTTTTGGTTCCTACCCCTTTTTTTGGTTCCTACCCCCGGTGTCGCGCTTAAATGGGTCCCCCCGGAAACGTGGGCCTGTTTTTTTGGTTCCTACCCCCGTTTTTTGGTTCCTACCCCCGGATTCGCGCTTAAATGGGTCCCCCCGGAAACGGGGGCCCGTTTTTCTGGTTCCTACCCCCGTTTTTTGGTTCCTACCCCCGGAGTCGCGCTTAAATGGGTCCCCCCGGAAACGGGGGCCCGTTTTTTTGGTTCCCACCCCCGTTTTTTGGTTCCTACCCCCGGTGTCGCGCTTAAATGGGTCCCCCCGGAAACGGGGGCCCGTTTTTTTGGTTCCTACCCCCGTTTCTTGGTTCCTACCCCCGGTGTCGCGCTTAAATGGGTCCCCCCGGAAACGGGGGCCCGTTTTTTTGCTTCCTACCCCCGTTTTTTGGTTCCTACCCCTGGTGTCGCGCTTAAATGGGTCCCCCAGGAAACAGGGGCCCTTTTTTTTGGTTCCTACCCCCTTTTTTTGGTTCTTACCCCCGGTGTCGCGCTTAAATGGGTCCCCCCGGAAACGGGGGTCCGTTTTTTTGGTTCCTACCCCCTTTTTTTGGTTCCTACCCCCAGTGTCGCGCTTAAATGGGTCCCCCCGGAAACGGGGGCCCGTTTTTTTGGTTCCTACCCCCGTTTTTTGGTTCCTACCCCCGGTGTCGCTCTTAAATGGGTCCCCCCGGAAACAGGGGCCCGTTTTTTTGGTTCCTACCCCCTTTTTTTTGTTCCTACCTCCGGTGTCGCACTTAAATGGGTCCCCCAGGAAACGGGGCCCATTTTTTTGGTTCCTACCCCCGTTTCTTGGTTCCTACCTCCGGTGTCGCGCTTAAATGGGTCCCCCCGGAAACGGGGGCCCGTTTTTTTGGTTCCTACCACCGTTTTTTGGTTCCTACCCCCGGTGTCGCGCTTAAATGGTTGCCCCCGGAAACGGGGGCCCGTTTTTTTGGTTCCTACCCCCGTTTTTTCGTTCCTACCCCAGGTGTCGCGCTTAAATGTGTCCCCACAGAAACGGGGGCCCGTTTTTTTTTGGTTCCTACCCCCGTTTTTTGGTTCCTACCCCCGTTGTCGCGCTTAAAGGGGTCCTCCCGGAAACGGGGGCCCGTTTTTTTGGTTCCTACCCACGTTTTTTGGTTCCTACCCTCGGTGTCGCGCTTAAATGGGTCCCCCCGGAAACGGGGGCCCGTTTTTTTGGTTTCTACCCCCGTTTTTTGGTTCCTACCCCTGGTGTCGCTCTTAAATGGGTCCCCCCGGAAACAGGGGCCCGTTTTTTTGGTTCCTACCCCTGTTTTTTGGTTCCTACCCCCGGTGTCGCGCTTAAATGGGTCCCCCAGGAAACAGGGGCCCGTTTTTTTGGTTCCTACCCCCTTTTTTTGGTTCTTACCCCCGGTGTCGCGCTTAAATGGGTCCCCCCGGAAACGGGGGCCCGTTTTTTTGGTTCCTACCCCCTTTTTTTGGTTCCTACCCCCGGTGTCGCGCTTAAATGGGTCCCCCCGGAAACGTGGGCCCGTTTTTTTGGTTCCTATCCCCGTTTTTTGGTTCCTACCCCCGGTGTCGCGCTTAAATGGGTCCCCCCGGAAACGGGGGCCCGTTTTTTTGGTTCCTACCCCCGTTTTTTGGTTCCTACCCCCGGTGTCGCGCTTAAATGGGTCCCCCCGGAAACGGGGGCCCGTTTTTTTGGTTCCTACCCCCGTTTTTTGGTTCCTACCCCCGGTGTCGCGCTTAAATGGGTCCCCCCGGAAACGGGGGCCCATTTTTTTGGTTCCTACCCCCGTTTTTTCGTTCCTACCCCCGGTGTCGCGCTTAAATGGGTCCCCCCGGAAACGTGGGCCCGTTTTTTTGGTTCCAATCCCCGTTTTTTGGTTCCTACCCCCGGTGTCGCGCTTAAATGGGTCCCCCCGGAAACGGGGGCCCGTTTTTTTGGTTCCTACCCCCGTTTTTTGGTTCCTACCCCCGGTGTCGCTCTTAAATGGGTCCCCCCGGAAACAGGGGCCCGTTTTTTTGGTTCCTACCCCTGTTTTTTGGTTCCTAACCCTGTGTCGTTCTTTAATGGGTCCCCCAGGAAACAGGGGCCCGTTTCTTTGGTTCCTACCCCCTTTTTTTGGTTCCTACCTCGGTGTCGCGCTTAAATGGGTCCCCCAGGAAATGGGGCCCATTTTTTTGGTTCCTACCCCCGTTTTTTGGTTCCTACCCCCGGTGTCGCGCTTAAATGGGTCCCCCTGGAAACGGGGGCCCGTTTTTTTGGTTCCTACCCCCGTTTCTTAGTTCCTACCTCCGGTGTTGCACTTAAATGGGTCCCCCCGGAAACGGGGGCCCGTTTTTTTGGTTCCTACCCCCTTTTTTTGGTTCCTACCCCCGGTGTCGCGCTTAAATGGGTCCCCCCGGAAACGGGGGCCCGTTTTTTTGGTTCCTACCCCCGTTTTTTAGTTCCTACCCCCTGTGTCGCGCTTAAATGGGTCCCCCCGGAAACGGGGGCCCGTTTTTTTGGTTCCTACCCCCGTTTTTTGGTTCCTACCCCCGGTGTCGCGCTTAAATGGGTCCCCCCGGAAACGGGGGCCCGTTTTTTTGGTTCGTACCTCCGTTTTTTGGTTCCTACCCCCTGTGTCGCTCTTAAATGGGTCCCCCCGGAAACAGGGGCCCGTTTTTTTGGTTCCTACCCCTGTTTTTTGGTTCCTACCCCCGCTGTCGCTCTTAAATGGGTCCCCCAGGAAACAGGGGCCCGTTTTTTTGGTTCCTACCCCCTTTTTTTGGTTCTTAACCCCGGTGTCGCGCTTAAATGGGTCCCCCCGGAAACGGGGGCCCGTTTTTTTGGTTCCTACCCCTTTTTTTGGTTCCTACCCCCGGTGTCGCGCTTAAATGGGTCCCCCCGGAAACGTGGGCCTGTTTTTTTGGTTCCTACCCCCGTTTTTTGGTTCCTACCCCCGGATTCGTGCTTAAATGGGTCCCCCCGGAAACGGGGGCCCGTTTTTCTGGTTCCTACCCCCGTTTTTTGGTTCTTACCCCCGGAGTCGCGCTTAAATGGGTCCCCCCGGAAACGGGGGCCCGTTTTTTTTGGTTCCCACTCCCGTTTTTTGGTTCCTACCCCCGGTGTCGCGCTTAAATGGGTCCCCCCGGAAACGGGGGCCCGTTTTTTTGGTTCCTACCCCCGTTTCTTGGTTCCTACCCCCGGTGTCGCGCTTAAATGGGTCCCCCCGGAAACGGGGGCCCGTTTTTTTGCTTCCTACCCCCGTTTTTTGGTTCCTACCCCTGGTGTCGCGCTTAAATGGGTCCCCCAGGAAACAGGGGCCCTTTTTTTTGGTTCCTACCCCCTTTTTTTGGTTCTTACCCCCGGTGTCGCGCTTAAATGGGTCCCCCCGGAAACGGGGGTCCGTTTTTTTGGTTCCTACCCCCTTTTTTTGGTTCCTACCCCCAGTTTCGCGCTTAAATGGGTCCCCCCGGAAAGGGGGGCCCGTTTTTTTGGTTCCTACCCCCGTTTTTTGGTTCCTACCCCCGGTGTCGCTCTTAAATGGGTCCCCCCGGAAACGGGGGCCCGTTTTTTTGGTTCCTACCACCGTTTTTTGGTTCCTACCCCCGGTGTCGCGCTTAAATGGTTCCCCCCGGAAACGGGGGCCCGTTTTTTTGGTTCCTACCCCCGTTTTTTGGTTCCTACCCCAGGTGTCGCGCTTAAATGTGTCCCCACAGAAACGGGGGCCCGTTTTTTTTGGTTCCTACCCCCGTTTTTTGGTTCCTACCCCCGTTGTCGCGCTTAAAGGGGTCCTCCCGGAAACGGGGGCCCGTTTTTTTGGTTCCTACCCCCGTTTTTTGGTTCCTACCCCCGGTGCCGCGCTTAAATGGGTCCCCCCGGAAACGGGGGCCCGTTTTTTTGGTTTCTACCCCCGTTTTTTGGTTCCTACCCCTGGTGTCGCTCTTAAATGGGTCCCCCCGGAAACAGGGGCCCGTTTTTTTGGTTCCTACCCCTGTTTTTTGGTTCCTACCCCCGGTGTCGCGCTTAAATGGGTCCCCCAGGAAACAGGGGCCCGTTTTTTTGGTTCCTACCCCCTTTTTTTGGTTCTTACCCCCGGTGTCGCGCTTAAATGGGTCCCCCCGGAAACGGGGGCCCGTTTTTTTGGTTCCTACCCCCGTTTTTTCGTTCCTACCCCCGGTGTCGCGCTTAAATGGGTCCCCCCGGAAACGGGGGCCCGTTTTTTTGGTTCCTACCCCTGTTTTTTGGTTCCTACCCCCGGTGTCGCGCTTAAATGGGTCCCCCAGGAAACAGGGGCCCCTTTTTTTGGTTCCTACCCCCTTTTTTTGGTTCTTACCCCCGGTGTCGCGCTTAAATGGTTCCCCCCGGAAACGGGGGCCCGTTTTTTTGGTTCCTACCCCCTTTTTTTGGTTCCTACCCCCGGTGTCGCGCTTAAATGGGTCCCCCCGGAAACGGGGGCCCGTTTTTTTGGTTCCTACCCCCGTTTTTTGGTTCCTACCCTCGGTGTCGCGCTTAAATGGGTCCCCCCGGAAACGGGGGCCCGTTTTTTTGCTTCCTACCCCCGTTTTTTGGTTCCTACCCCCGGTGTCGCTCTTAAATGGGTCCCCCCGGAAACAGGGGCCCGTTTTTTTGGTTCCTACCCCCTTTTTTTTGTTCCTACCTCCGGTGTCGCGCTTAAATGGGTCCCCCAGGAAACGGGGCCCATTTTTTTGGTTCCTACCCCCGTTTCTTGGTTCCTACCTCCGGTGTCGCGCTTAAATGGGTCCCCCCGGAAACGGGGGCCCGTTTTTTTGGTTCCTACCACCGTTTTTTGGTTCCTACCCCCGGTGTCGCGCTTAAATGGTTGCCCCCGGAAACGGGGGCCCGTTTTTTTGGTTCCTACCCCCGTTTTTTCGTTCCTACCCCAGGTGTCGCGCTTAAATGTGTCCCCACAGAAACGGGGGCCCGTTTTTTTTTGGTTCCTACCCCCGTTTTTTGGTTCCTACCCCCGTTGTCGCGCTTAAAGGGGTCCTCCCGGAAACGGGGGCCCGTTTTTTTGGTTCCTACCCCCGTTTTTTGGTTCCTACCCTCGGTGTCGCGCTTAAATGGGTCCCCCCGGAAACGGGGGCCCGTTTTTTTGGTTTCTACCCCCGTTTTTTGGTTCCTACCCCTGGTGTCGCTCTTAAATGGGTCCCCCCGGAAACAGGGGCCCGTTTTTTTGGTTCCTACCCCTGTTTTTTGGTTCCTACCCCCGGTGTCGCGCTTAAATGGGTCCCCCAGGAAACAGGGGCCCGTTTTTTTGGTTCCTACCCCCTTTTTTTGGTTCTTACCCCCGGTGTCGCGCTTAAATGGGTCCCCCCGGAAACGGGGGCCCGTTTTTTTGGTTCCTACCCCCTTTTTTTGGTTCCTACCCCCGGTGTCGCGCTTAAATGGGTCCCCCCGGAAACGTGGGCCCGTTTTTTTGGTTCCTATCCCCGTTTTTTGGTTCCTACCCCCGGTGTCGCGCTTAAATGGGTCCCCCCGGAAACGGGGGCCCGTTTTTTTGGTTCCTACCCCCGTTTTTTGGTTCCTACCCCCGGTGTCGCGCTTAAATGGGTCCCCCCGGAAACGGGGGCCCGTTTTTTTGGTTCCTACCCCCGTTTTTTGGTTCCTACCCCCGGTGTCGCGCTTAAATGGGTCCCCCCGGAAACGGGGGCCCATTTTTTTGGTTCCTACCCCCGTTTTTTCGTTCCTACCCCCGGTGTCGCGCTTAAATGGGTCCCCCCGGAAACGTGGGCCCGTTTTTTTGGTTCCAATCCCCGTTTTATGGTTCCTACCCCCGGTGTCGCGCTTAAATGGGTCCCCCCGGAAACGGGGGCCCGTTTTTTTGGTTCCTACCCCCGTTTTTTGGTTCCTACCCCCGGTGTCGCTCTTAAATGGGTCCCCCCGGAAACAGGGGCCCGTTTTTTTGGTTCCTACCCCTGTTTTTTGGTTCCTAACCCTGTGTCGTTCTTTAATGGGTCCCCCAGGAAACAGGGGCCCGTTTCTTTGGTTCCTACCCCCTTTTTTTGGTTCCTACCTCGGTGTCGCGCTTAAATGGCTCCCCCAGGAAATGGGGCCCATTTTTTTGGTTCCTACCCCCGTTTTTTGGTTCCTACCCCCGGTGTCGCGCTTAAATGGGTCCCCCTGGAAACGGGGGCCCGTTTTTTTGGTTCCTACCCCCGTTTCTTAGTTCCTACCTCCGGTGTTGCACTTAAATGGGTCCCCCCGGAAATGGGGGCCCGTTTTTTTGGTTCCTACCCCCTTTTTTTGGTTCCTACCCCCGGTGTCGCGCTTAAATGGGTCCCCCCGGAAACGGGGGCCCGTTTTTTTGGTTCCTACCCCCGTTTTTTAGTTCCTACCCCCTGTGTCGCGCTTAAATGGGTCCCCCCGGAAACGGGGGCCCGTTTTTTTGGTTCCTACCCCCGTTTTTTGGTTCCTACCCCCGGTGTCGCGCTTAAATGGGTCCCCCCGGAAACGGGGGCCCGTTTTTTTGGTTCGTACCTCCGTTTTTTGGTTCCTACCCCCTGTGTCGCTCTTAAATGGGTCCCCCCGGAAACAGGGGCCCGTTTTTTTGGTTCCTACCCCTGTTTTTTGGTTCCTACCCCCGCTGTCGCTCTTAAATGGGTCCCCCAGGAAACAGGGGCCCGTTTTTTTGGTTCCTACCCCCTTTTTTTGGTTCTTACCCCCGGTGTCGCGCTTAAATGGGTCCCCCCGGAAACGGGGGCCCGTTTTTTTGGTTCCTACCCCTTTTTTTGGTTCCTACCCCCGGTGTCGCGCTTAAATGGGTCCCCCCGGAAACGTGGGCCTGTTTTTTTGGTTCCTACCCCCGTTTTTTGGTTCCTACCCCCGGATTCGCGCTTAAATGGGTCCCCCCGGAAACGGGGGCCCGTTTTTCTGGTTCCTACCCCCGTTTTTTGGTTCTTACCCCCGGAGTCGCGCTTAAATGGGTCCCCCCGGAAACGGTGGCCCGTTTTTTTGGTTCCCACTCCCGTTTTTTGGTTCCTACCCCCGGTGTCGCGCTTAAATGGGTCCCCCCGGAAACGGGGGCCCGTTTTTTTGGTTCCTACCCCCGTTTCTTGGTTCCTACCCCCGGTGTCGCGCTTAAATGGGTCCCCCCGGAAACGGGGGCCCGTTTTTTTGCTTCCTACCCCCGTTTTTTGGTTCCTACCCCGGTGTCGCTCTTAAATGGGTCCCCCCGGAAACAGGGGCCCGTTTTTTTGGTTCCTACCCCCTTTTTTTTGTTCCTACCTCCGGTGTCGCGCTTAAATGGGTCCCCCAGGAAACGGGGCCCATTTTTTTGGTTCCTACCCCCGTTTCTTGGTTCCTACCTCCGGTGTCGCGCTTAAATGGGTCCCCCCGGAAACGGGGGCCCGTTTTTTTGGTTCCTACCACCGTTTTTTGGTTCCCACCCCCGGTGTCGCGCTTAAATGGTTCCCCCCGGAAACGGGGGCCCGTTTTTTTGGTTCCTACCCCCGTTTTTTGGTTCCTACCCCAGGTGTCGCGCTTAAATGTGTCCCCACAGAAACGGGGGCCCGTTTTTTTTGGTTCCTACCCCCGTTTTTTGGTTCCTACCCCCGGTGTCGCGCTTAAATGGGTCCCCCCGGAAACGGGGGCCCGTTTTTTTGGTTCGTACCTCCGTTTTTTGGTTCCTACCCCCTGTGTCGCTCTTAAATGGGTCCCCCCGGAAACGGGGGCCCGTTTTTTTGGTTCCTACCCCCGTTTTTTGGTTCCTACCCCAGGTGTCGCGCTTAAATGTGTCCCCACAGAAACGGGGGCCCGTTTTTTTTGGTTCCTACCCCCGTTTTTTGGTTCCTACCCCCGTTGTCGCGCTTAAAGGGGTCCTCCCGGAAACGGGGGCCCGTTTTTTTGGTTCCTACCCCCGTTTTTTGGTTCCTACCCCCGGTGTCGCGCTTAAATGGGTCCCCCCGGAAACGGGGGCCCGTTTTTTTGGTTTCTACCCCCGTTTTTTGGTTCCTACCCCTGGTGTCGCTCTTAAATGGGTCCCCCCGGAAACAGGGGCCCGTTTTTTTGGTTCCTACCCCTGTTTTTTGGTTCCTACCCCCGGTGTCGCGCTTAAATGGGTCCCCCAGGAAACAGGGGCCCGTTTTTTTGGTTCCTACCCCCTTTTTTTGGTTCTTACCCCCGGTGTCGCGCTTAAATGGGTCCCCCCGGAAACGGGGTCCCGTTTTTTTGGTTCCTACCCCCGTTTTTTCGTTCCTACCCCCGGTGTCGCGCTTAAATGTGTCCCCCCGGAAACGGGGGCCCGTTTTTTTGGTTCCTACCCCTGTTTTTTGGTTCCTACCCCCGGTGTCGCGCTTAAATGGGTCCCCCAGGAAACAGGGGCCCCTTTTTTTGGGTCCTACCCCCTTTTTTTGGTTCTTACCCCCGGTGTCGCGCTTAAATGGTTCCCCCCGGAAACGGGGGCCCGTTTTTTTGGTTCCTACCCCCTTTTTTTGGTTCCTACCCCCGGTGTCGCGCTTAAATGGGTCCCCCCGGAAACAGGGGGCCCGTTTTTTTGGTTCCTACCCCCGTTTTTTGGTTCCTACCCTCGGTGTCGCGCTTAAATGGGTCCCCCCGGAAACGGGGGCCCGTTTTTTTGCTTCCTACCCCCGTTTTTTGGTTCCTACCCCCGGTGTCGCTCTTAAATGGGTCCCCCCGGAAACAGGGGCCCGTTTTTTTGGTTCCTACCCCCTTTTTTTTGTTCCTACCTCTGGTGTCGCGCTTAAATGGGTCCCCCAGGAAACGGGGCCCATTTTTTTGGTTCCTACCCTCGTTTCTTGGTTCCTACCTCCGGTGTCGCGCTTAAATGGGTCCCCCCGGAAACGGGGGCCCGTTTTTTTGGTTCCTACCACCGTTTTTTGGTTCCTACCCCCGGTGTCGCGCTTAAATGGTTGCCCCCGGAAACGGGGGCCCGTTTTTTTGGTTCCTACCCCCGTTTTTTCGTTCCTACCCCAGGTGTCGCGCTTAAATGTGTCCCCACAGAAACGGGGGCCCGTTTTTTTTTGGTTCCTACCCCCGTTTTTTGGTTCCTACCCCCGTTGTCGCGCTTAAAGGGGTCCTCCCGGAAACGGGGGCCCGTTTTTTTGGTTCCTACCCACGTTTTTTGGTTCCTACCCTCGGTGTCGCGCTTAAATGGGTCCCCCCGGAAACGGGGGCCCGTTTTTTTGGTTTCTACCCCCGTTTTTTGGTTCCTACCCCTGGTGTCGCTCTTAAATGGGTCCCCCCGGAAACATGGGCCCGTTTTTTTGGTTCCTACCCCCTTTTTTTGGTTCTTACCCCCGGTGTCGCGCTTAAATGGGTCCCCCCGGAAACGGGGGCCCGTTTTTTTGGTTCCTACCCCCTTTTTTTGGTTCCTACCCCCGGTGTCGCGCTTAAATGGGTCCCCCCGGAAACGTGGGCCCGTTTTTTTGGTTCCTATCCCCGTTTTTTGGTTCCTACCCCCGGTGCCGCGCTTAAATGGGTCCCCCCGGAAACGGGGGCCCGTTTTTTTGGTTCCTACCCCCGTTTTTTGGTTCCTACCCCCGGTGTCGCGCTTAAATGGGTCCCCCCGGAAACGGGGGCCCGTTTTTTTGGTTCCTACCCCCGTTTTTTGGTTCCTACCCCCGGTGTCGCGCTTAAATGGGTCCCCCCGGAAACGGGGGCCCATTTTTTTGGTTCCTACCCCCGTTTTTTCGTTCCTACCCCCGGTGTCGCGCTTAAATGGGTCCCCCCGGAAACGTGGGCCCGTTTTTTTGGTTCCAATCCCCGTTTTTTGGTTCCTACCCCCGGTGTCGCGCTTAAATGGGTCCCCCCGGAAACGGGGGCCCGTTTTTTTGGTTCCTACCCCCGTTTTTTGGTTCCTACCCCCGGTGTCGCTCTTAAATGGGTCCCCCCGGAAACAGGGGCCCGTTTTTTTGGTTCCTACCCCTGTTTTTTGGTTCCTAACCCTGTGTCGTTCTTTAATGGGTCCCCCAGGAAACAGGGGCCCGTTTCTTTGGTTCCTACCCCCTTTTTTTGGTTCCTACCTCGGTGTCGCGCTTAAATGGGTCCCCCAGGAAATGGGGCCCATTTTTTTGGTTCCTACCCCCGTTTTTTGGTTCCTACCCCCGGTGTCGCGCTTAAATGGGTCCCCCTGGAAACGGGGGCCCGTTTTTTTGGTTCCTACCCCCGTTTCTTAGTTCCTACCTCCGGTGTTGCACTTAAATGGGTCCCCCCGGAAACGGGGGCCCGTTTTTTTGGTTCCTACCCCCTTTTTTTGGTTCCTACCCCCGGTGTCGCGCTTAAATGGGTCCCCCCGGAAACGGGGGCCCGTTTTTTTGGTTCCTACCCCCGTTTTTTAGTTCCTACCCCCTGTGTCGCGCTTAAATGGGTCCCCCCGGAAACGGGGGCCCGTTTTTTTGGTTCCTACCCCCGTTTTTTGGTTCCTACCCCCGGTGTCGCGCTTAAATGGGTCCCCCCGGAAACGGGGGCCCGTTTTTTTGGTTCGTACCTCCGTTTTTTGGTTCCTACCCCCTGTGTCGCTCTTAAATGGGTCCCCCCGGAAACAGGGGCCCGTTTTTTTGGTTCCTACCCCTGTTTTTTGGTTCCTACCCCCGCTGTCGCTCTTAAATGGGTCCCCCAGGAAACAGGGGCCCGTTTTTTTGGTTCCTACCCCCTTTTTTTGGTTCTTAACCCCGGTGTCGCGCTTAAATGGGTCCCCCCGGAAACGGGGGCCCGTTTTTTTGGTTCCTACCCCTTTTTTTGGTTCCTACCCCCGGTGTCGCGCTTAAATGGGTCCCCCCGGAAACGTGGGCCTGTTTTTTTGGTTCCTACCCCCGTTTTTTGGTTCCTACCCCCGGATTCGCGCTTAAATGGGTCCCCCCGGAAACGGGGGCCCGTTTTTCTGGTTCCTACCCCCGTTTTTTGGTTCTTACCCCCGGAGTCGCGCTTAAATGGGTCCCCCCGGAAACGGGGGCCCGTTTTTTTGGTTCCCACTCCCGTTTTTTGGTTCCTACCCCCGGTGTCGCGCTTAAATGGGTCCCCCCGGAAACGGGGGCCCGTTTTTTTGGTTCCTACCCCCGTTTCTTGGTTCCTACCCCCGGTGTCGCGCTTAAATGGGTCCCCCCGGAAACGGGGGCCCGTTTTTTTGCTTCCTACCCCCGTTTTTTGGTTCCTACCCCTGGTGTCGCGCTTAAATGGGTCCCCCAGGAAACAGGGGCCCTTTTTTTTGGTTCCTACCCCCTTTTTTTGGTTCTTACCCCCGGTGTCGCGCTTAAATGGGTCCCCCCGGAAACGGGGGTCCGTTTTTTTGGTTCCTACCCCCTTTTTTTGGTTCCTACCCCCAGTTTCGCGCTTAAATGGGTCCCCCCGGAAAGGGGGGCCCGTTTTTTTGGTTCCTACCCCCGTTTTTTGGTTCCTACCCCCGGTGTCGCTCTTAAATGGGTCCCCCCGGAAACGGGGGCCCGTTTTTTTGGTTCCTACCACCGTTTTTTGGTTCCTACCCCCGGTGTCGCGCTTAAATGGTTCCCCCCGGAAACGGGGGCCCGTTTTTTTGGTTCCTACCCCCGTTTTTTGGTTCCTACCCCAGGTGTCGCGCTTAAATGTGTCCCCACAGAAACGGGGGCCCGTTTTTTTTGGTTCCTACCCCCGTTTTTTGGTTCCTACCCCCGTTGTCGCGCTTAAAGGGGTCCTCCCGGAAACGGGGGCCCGTTTTTTTGGTTCCTACCCCCGTTTTTTGGTTCCTACCCCCGGTGCCGCGCTTAAATGGGTCCCCCCGGAAACGGGGGCCCGTTTTTTTGGTTTCTACCCCCGTTTTTTGGTTCCTACCCCTGGTGTCGCTCTTAAATGGGTCCCCCCGGAAACAGGGGCCCGTTTTTTTGGTTCCTACCCCTGTTTTTTGGTTCCTACCCCCGGTGTCGCGCTTAAATGGGTCCCCCAGGAAACAGGGGCCCGTTTTTTTGGTTCCTACCCCCTTTTTTTGGTTCTTACCCCCGGTGTCGCGCTTAAATGGGTCCCCCCGGAAACGGGGGCCCGTTTTTTTGGTTCCTACCCCCGTTTTTTCGTTCCTACCCCCGGTGTCGCGCTTAAATGGGTCCCCCCGGAAACGGGGGCCCGTTTTTTTGGTTCCTACCCCCTTTTTTTGGTTCCTACCCCCGGTGTCGCGCTTAAATGGGTCCCCCAGGAAACAGGGGCCCCTTTTTTTGGTTCCTACCCCCTTTTTTTGGTTCTTACCCCCGGTGTCGCGCTTAAATGGTTCCCCCCGGAAACGGGGGCCCGTTTTTTTGGTTCCTACCCCCTTTTTTTGGTTCCTACCCCCGGTGTCGCGCTTAAATGGGTCCCCCCGGAAACGGGGGCCCGTTTTTTTGGTTCCTACCCCCGTTTTTTGGTTCCTACCCTCGGTGTCGCGCTTAAATGGGTCCCCCCGGAAACGGGGGCCCGTTTTTTTGCTTCCTACCCCCGTTTTTTGGTTCCTACCCCCGGTGTCGCTCTTAAATGGGTCCCCCCGGAAACAGGGGCCCGTTTTTTTGGTTCCTACCCCCTTTTTTTTGTTCCTACCTCCGGTGTCGCGCTTAAATGGGTCCCCCAGGAAACGGGGCCCATTTTTTTGGTTCCTACCCCCGTTTCTTGGTTCCTACCTCCGGTGTCGCGCTTAAATGGGTCCCCCCGGAAACGGGGGCCCGTTTTTTTGGTTCCTACCACCGTTTTTTGGTTCCTACCCCCGGTGTCGCGCTTAAATGGTTGCCCCCGGAAACGGGGGCCCGTTTTTTTGGTTCCTACCCCCGTTTTTTCGTTCCTACCCCAGGTGTCGCGCTTAAATGTGTCCCCACAGAAACGGGGGCCCGTTTTTTTTTGGTTCCTACCCCCGTTTTTTGGTTCCTACCCCCGTTGTCGCGCTTAAAGGGGTCCTCCCGGAAACGGGGGCCCGTTTTTTTGGTTCCTACCCCCGTTTTTTGGTTCCTACCCTCGGTGTCGCGCTTAAACGGGTCCCCCCGGAAACGGGGGCCCGTTTTTTTGGTTTCTACCCCCGTTTTTTGGTTCCTACCCCTGGTGTCGCTCTTAAATGGGTCCCCCCGGAAACAGGGGCCCGTTTTTTTGGTTCCTACCCCTGTTTTTTGGTTCCTACCCCCGGTGTCGCGCTTAAATGGGTCCCCCAGGAAACAGGGGCCCGTTTTTTTGGTTCCTACCCCCTTTTTTTGGTTCTTACCCCCGGTGTCGCGCTTAAATGGGTCCCCCCGGAAACGGGGGCCCGTTTTTTTGGTTCCTACCCCCTTTTTTTGGTTCCTACCCCCGGTGTCGCGCTTAAATGGGTCCCCCCGGAAACGTGGGCCCGTTTTTTTGGTTCCTATCCCCGTTTTTTGGTTCCTACCCCCGGTGTCGCGCTTAAATGGGTCCCCCCGGAAACGGGGGCCCGTTTTTTTGGTTCCTACCCCCGTTTTTTGGTTCCTACCCCCGGTGTCGCGCTTAAATGGGTCCCCCCGGAAACGGGGGCCCGTTTTTTTGGTTCCTACCCCCGTTTTTTGGTTCCTACCCCCGGTGTCGCGCTTAAATGGGTCCCCCCGGAAACGGGGGCCCATTTTTTTGGTTCCTACCCCCGTTTTTTCGTTCCTACCCCCGGTGTCGCGCTTAAATGGGTCCCCCCGGAAACGTGGGCCCGTTTTTTTGGTTCCAATCCCCGTTTTATGGTTCCTACCCCCGGTGTCGCGCTTAAATGGGTCCCCCCGGAAACGGGGGCCCGTTTTTTTGGTTCCTACCCCCGTTTTTTGGTTCCTACCCCCGGTGTCGCTCTTAAATGGGTCCCCCCGGAAACAGGGGCCCGTTTTTTTGGTTCCTACCCCTGTTTTTTGGTTCCTAACCCTGTGTCGTTCTTTAATGGGTCCCCCAGGAAACAGGGGCCCGTTTCTTTGGTTCCTACCCCCTTTTTTTGGTTCCTACCTCGGTGTCGCGCTTAAATGGGTCCCCCAGGAAATGGGGCCCATTTTTTTGGTTCCTACCCCCGTTTTTTGGTTCCTACCCCCGGTGTCGCGCTTAAATGGGTCCCCCTGGAAACGGGGGCCCGTTTTTTTGGTTCCTACCCCCGTTTCTTAGTTCCTACCTCCGGTGTTGCACTTAAATGGGTCCCCCCGGAAACGGGGGCCCGTTTTTTTGGTTCCTACCCCCTTTTTTTGGTTCCTACCCCCGGTGTCGCGCTTAAATGGGTCCCCCCGGAAACGGGGGCCCGTTTTTTTGGTTCCTACCCCCGTTTTTTAGTTCCTACCCCCTGTGTCGCGCTTAAATGGGTCCCCCCGGAAACGGGGGCCCGTTTTTTTGGTTCCTACCCCCGTTTTTTGGTTCCTACCCCCGGTGTCGCGCTTAAATGGGTCCCCCCGGAAACGGGGGCCCGTTTTTTTGGTTCGTACCTCCGTTTTTTGGTTCCTACCCCCTGTGTCGCTCTTAAATGGGTCCCCCCGGAAACAGGGGCCCGTTTTTTTGGTTCCTACCCCTGTTTTTTGGTTCCTACCCCCGCTGTCGCTCTTAAATGGGTCCCCCAGGAAACAGGGGCCCGTTTTTTTGGTTCCTACCCCCTTTTTTTGGTTCTTACCCCCGGTGTCGCGCTTAAATGGGTCCCCCCGGAAACGGGGGCCCGTTTTTTTGGTTCCTACCCCTTTTTTTGGTTCCTACCCCCGGTGTCGCGCTTAAATGGGTCCCCCCGGAAACGTGGGCCTGTTTTTTTGGTTCCTACCCCCGTTTTTTGGTTCCTACCCCCGGATTCGCGCTTAAATGGGTCCCCCCGGAAACGGGGGCCCGTTTTTCTGGTTCCTACCCCCGTTTTTTGGTTCTTACCCCCGGAGTCGCGCTTAAATGGGTCCCCCCGGAAACGGTGGCCCGTTTTTTTGGTTCCCACTCCCGTTTTTTGGTTCCTACCCCCGGTGTCGCGCTTAAATGGGTCCCCCCGGAAACGGGGGCCCGTTTTTTTGGTTCCTACCCCCGTTTCTTGGTTCCTACCCCCGGTGTCGCGCTTAAATGGGTCCCCCCGGAAACGGGGGCCCGTTTTTTTGCTTCCTACCCCCGTTTTTTGGTTCCTACCCCTGGTGTCGCGCTTAAATGGGTCCCCCCGGAAAGGGGGGCCCGTTTTTTTGGTTCCTACCCCCGTTTTTTGGTTCCTACCCCCGGTGTCGCTCTTAAATGGGTCCCCCCGGAAACAGGGGCCCGTTTTTTTGGTTCCTACCCCCTTTTTTTTGTTCCTACCTCCGGTGTCGCGCTTAAATGGGTCCCCCAGGAAACGGGGCCCATTTTTTTGGTTCCTACCCCCGTTTCTTGGTTCCTACCTCCGGTGTCGCGCTTAAATGGGTCCCCCCGGAAACGGGGGCCCGTTTTTTTGTTCCTACCACCGTTTTTTGGTTCCTACCCCCGGTGTCGCGCTTAAATGGGTCCCCCCGGAAACGGGGGCCCGTTTTTTTGGTTCCTACCCCCGTTTTTTGGTTCCTACCCCCGGTGTCGCTCTTAAATGGGTCCCCCCGGAAACAGGGGCCCGTTTTTTTGGTTCCTACCCCTGTTTTTTGGTTCCTAACCCTGTGTCGTTCTTTAATGGGTCCCCCAGGAAACAGGGGCCCGTTTCTTTGGTTCCTACCCCCTTTTTTTGGTTCCTACCTCGGTGTCGCGCTTAAATGGGTCCCCCAGGAAATGGGGCCCATTTTTTTGGTTCCTACCCCCGTTTTTTGGTTCCTACCCCCGGTGTCGCGCTTAAATGGGTCCCCCTGGAAACGGGGGCCCGTTTTTTTGGTTCCTACCCCCGTTTCTTAGTTCCTACCTCCGGTGTTGCACTTAAATGGGTCCCCCCGGAAACGGGGGCCCGTTTTTTTGGTTCCTACCCCCTTTTTTTGGTTCCTACCCCCGGTGTCGCGCTTAAATGGGTCCCCCCGGAAACGGGGGCCCGTTTTTTTGGTTCCTACCCCCGTTTTTTAGTTCCTACCCCCTGTGTCGCGCTTAAATGGGTCCCCCCGGAAACGGGGGCCCGTTTTTTTGGTTCCTACCCCCGTTTTTTGGTTCCTACCCCCGGTGTCGCGCTTAAATGGGTCCCCCCGGAAACGGGGGCCCGTTTTTTTGGTTCGTACCTCCGTTTTTTGGTTCCTACCCCCTGTGTCGCTCTTAAATGGGTCCCCCCGGAAACAGGGGCCCGTTTTTTTGGTTCCTACCCCTGTTTTTTGGTTCCTACCCCCGCTGTCGCTCTTAAATGGGTCCCCCAGGAAACAGGGGCCCGTTTTTTTGGTTCCTACCCCCTTTTTTTGGTTCTTACCCCCGGTGTCGCGCTTAAATGGGTCCCCCCGGAAACGGGGGCCCGTTTTTTTGGTTCCTACCCCTTTTTTTGGTTCCTACCCCCGGTGTCGCGCTTAAATGGGTCCCCCCGGAAACGTGGGCCTGTTTTTTTGGTTCCTACCCCCGTTTTTTGGTTCCTACCCCCGGATTCGCGCTTAAATGGGTCCCCCCGGAAACGGGGGCCCGTTTTTCTGGTTCCTACCCCCGTTTTTTGGTTCTTACCCCCGGAGTCGCGCTTAAATGGGTCCCCCCGGAAACGGGGGCCCGTTTTTTTGGTTCCCACTCCCGTTTTTTGGTTCCTACCCCCGGTGTCGCGCTTAAATGGGTCCCCCCGGAAACGGGGGCCCGTTTTTTTGGTTCCTACCCCCGTTTCTTGGTTCCTACCCCCGGTGTCGCGCTTAAATGGGTCCCCCCGGAAACGGGGGCCCGTTTTTTTGCTTCCTACCCCCGTTTTTTGGTTCCTACCCCTGGTGTCGCGCTTAAATGGGTCCCCCAGGAAACAGGGGCCCTTTTTTTTGGTTCCTACCCCCTTTTTTTGGTTCTTACCCCCGGTGTCGCGCTTAAATGGGTCCCCCCGGAAACGGGGGTCCGTTTTTTTGGTTCCTACCCCCTTTTTTTGGTTCCTACCCCCAGTTTCGCGCTTAAATGGGTCCCCCCGGAAAGGGGGGCCCGTTTTTTTGGTTCCTACCCCCGTTTTTTGGTTCCTACCCCCGGTGTCGCTCTTAAATGGGTCCCCCCGGAAACGGGGGCCCGTTTTTTTGGTTCCTACCACCGTTTTTTGGTTCCTACCCCCGGTGTCGCGCTTAAATGGTTCCCCCCGGAAACGGGGGCCCGTTTTTTTGGTTCCTACCCCCGTTTTTTGGTTCCTACCCCAGGTGTCGCGCTTAAATGTGTCCCCACAGAAACGGGGGCCCGTTTTTTTTGGTTCCTACCCCCGTTTTTTGGTTCCTACCCCCGTTGTCGCGCTTAAAGGGGTCCTCCCGGAAACGGGGGCCCGTTTTTTTGGTTCCTACCCCCGTTTTTTGGTTCCTACCCCCGGTGCCGCGCTTAAATGGGTCCCCCCGGAAACGGGGGCCCGTTTTTTTGGTTTCTACCCCCGTTTTTTGGTTCCTACCCCTGGTGTCGCTCTTAAATGGGTCCCCCCGGAAACAGGGGCCCGTTTTTTTGGTTCCTACCCCTGTTTTTTGGTTCCTACCCCCGGTGTCGCGCTTAAATGGGTCCCCCAGGAAACAGGGGCCCGTTTTTTTGGTTCCTACCCCCTTTTTTTGGTTCTTACCCCCGGTGTCGCGCTTAAATGGGTCCCCCCGGAAACGGGGGCCCGTTTTTTTGGTTCGTACCCCCGTTTTTTCGTTCCTACCCCCGGTGTCGCGCTTAAATGGGTCCCCCCGGAAACGGGGGCCCGTTTTTTTGGTTCCTACCCCCTTTTTTTGGTTCCTACCCCCGGTGTCGCGCTTAAATGGGTCCCCCAGGAAACAGGGGCCCCTTTTTTTGGTTCCTACCCCCTTTTTTTGGTTCTTACCCCCGGTGTCGCGCTTAAATGGTTCCCCCCGGAAACGGGGGCCCGTTTTTTTGGTTCCTACCCCCTTTTTTTGGTTCCTACCCCCGGTGTCGCGCTTAAATGGGTCCCCCCGGAAACGGGGGCCCGTTTTTTTGGTTCCTACCCCCGTTTTTTGGTTCCTACCCTCGGTGTCGCGCTTAAATGGGTCCCCCCGGAAACGGGGGCCCGTTTTTTTGCTTCCTACCCCCGTTTTTTGGTTCCTACCCCCGGTGTCGCTCTTAAATGGGTCCCCCCGGAAACAGGGGCCCGTTTTTTTGGTTCCTACCCCCTTTTTTTTGTTCCTACCTCCGGTGTCGCGCTTAAATGGGTCCCCCAGGAAACGGGGCCCATTTTTTTGGTTCCTACCCCCGTTTCTTGGTTCCTACCTCCGGTGTCGCGCTTAAATGGGTCCCCCCGGAAACGGGGGCCCGTTTTTTTGGTTCCTACCACCGTTTTTTGGTTCCTACCCCCGGTGTCGCGCTTAAATGGTTGCCCCCGGAAACGGGGGCCCGTTTTTTTGGTTCCTACCCCCGTTTTTTCGTTCCTACCCCAGGTGTCGCGCTTAAATGTGTCCCCACAGAAACGGGGGCCCGTTTTTTTTTGGTTCCTACCCCGTTTTTTGGTTCCTACCCCCGTTGTCGCGCTTAAAGGGGTCCTCCCGGAAACGGGGGCCCGTTTTTTTGGTTCCTACCCCCGTTTTTTGGTTCCTACCCTCGGTGTCGCGCTTAAACGGGTCCCCCCGGAAACGGGGGCCCGTTTTTTTGGTTTCTACCCCCGTTTTTTGGTTCCTACCCCTGGTGTCGCTCTTAAATGGGTCCCCCCGGAAACAGGGGCCCGTTTTTTTGGTTCCTACCCCTGTTTTTTGGTTCCTACCCCCGGTGTCGCGCTTAAATGGGTCCCCCAGGAAACAGGGGCCCGTTTTTTTGGTTCCTACCCCCTTTTTTTGGTTCTTACCCCCGGTGTCGCGCTTAAATGGGTCCCCCCGGAAACGGGGGCCCGTTTTTTTGGTTCCTACCCCTTTTTTTGGTTCCTACCCCCGGTGTCGCGCTTAAATGGGTCCCCCCGGAAACGTGGGCCCGTTTTTTTGGTTCCTATCCCCGTTTTTTGGTTCCTACCCCCGGTGTCGCGCTTAAATGGGTCCCCCCGGAAACGGGGGCCCGTTTTTTTGGTTCCTACCCCCGTTTTTTGGTTCCTACCCCCGGTGTCGCGCTTAAATGGGTCCCCCCGGAAACGGGGGCCCGTTTTTTTGGTTCCTACCCCCGTTTTTTGGTTCCTACCCCCGGTGTCGCGCTTAAATGGGTCCCCCCGGAAACGGGGGCCCATTTTTTTGGTTCCTACCCCCGTTTTTTCGTTCCTACCCCCGGTGTCGCGCTTAAATGGGTCCCCCCGGAAACGTGGGCCCGTTTTTTTGGTTCCAATCCCCGTTTTATGGTTCCTACCCCCGGTGTCGCGCTTAAATGGGTCCCCCCGGAAACGGGGGCCCGTTTTTTTGGTTCCTACCCCCGTTTTTTGGTTCCTACCCCCGGTGTCGCTCTTAAATGGGTCCCCCCGGAAACAGGGGCCCGTTTTTTTGGTTCCTACCCCTGTTTTTTGGTTCCTAACCCTGTGTCGTTCTTTAATGGGTCCCCCAGGAAACAGGGGCCCGTTTCTTTGGTTCCTACCCCCTTTTTTTGGTTCCTACCTCGGTGTCGCGCTTAAATGGGTCCCCCAGGAAATGGGGCCCATTTTTTTGGTTCCTACCCCCGTTTTTTGGTTCCTACCCCCGGTGTCGCGCTTAAATGGGTCCCCCTGGAAACGGGGGCCCGTTTTTTTTGGTTCCTACCCCCGTTTCTTAGTTCCTACCTCCGGTGTTGCACTTAAATGGGTCCCCCCGGAAACGGGGGCCCGTTTTTTTGGTTCCTACCCCCTTTTTTTGGTTCCTACCCCCGGTGTCGCGCTTAAATGGGTCCCCCCCGGAAACGGGGGCCCGTTTTTTTGGTTCCTACCCCCGTTTTTTAGTTCCTACCCCCTGTGTCGCGCTTAAATGGGTCCCCCCGGAAACGGGGGCCCGTTTTTTTGGTTCCTACCCCGTTTTTTGGTTCCTACCCCCGGTGTCGCGCTTAAATGGGTCCCCCCGGAAACGGGGGCCCGTTTTTTTGGTTCGTACCTCCGTTTTTTGGTTCCTACCCCCTGTGTCGCTCTTAAATGGGTCCCCCCGGAAACAGGGGCCCGTTTTTTTGGTTCCTACCCCTGTTTTTTGGTTCCTACCCCCGCTGTCGCTCTTAAATGGGTCCCCCAGGAAACAGGGGCCCGTTTTTTTGGTTCCTACCCCCTTTTTTTGGTTCTTACCCCCGGTGTCGCGCTTAAATGGGTCCCCCCGGAAACGGGGGCCCGTTTTTTTGGTTCCTACCCCTTTTTTTGGTTCCTACCCCCGGTGTCGCGCTTAAATGGGTCCCCCCGGAAACGTGGGCCTGTTTTTTTGGTTCCTACCCCCGTTTTTTGGTTCCTACCCCGGATTCGCGCTTAAATGGGTCCCCCCGGAAACGGGGGCCCGTTTTTCTGGTTCCTACCCCGTTTTTTGGTTCTTACCCCCGGAGTCGCGCTTAAATGGGTCCCCCGGAAACGGTGGCCCGTTTTTTTGGTTCCCACTCCCGTTTTTTGGTTCCTACCCCCGGTGTCGCGCTTAAATGGGTCCCCCCGGAAACGGGGGCCCGTTTTTTTGGTTCCTACCCCCGTTTCTTGGTTCCTACCCCCGGTGTCGCGCTTAAATGGGTCCCCCCGGAAACGGGGGCCCGTTTTTTTGCTTCCTACCCCCGTTTTTTGGTTCCTACCCCTGGTGTCGCGCTTAAATGGGTCCCCCCGGAAAGGGGGGCCCGTTTTTTTGGTTCCTACCCCCGTTTTTTGGTTCCTACCCCCGGTGTCGCTCTTAAATGGGTCCCCCCGGAAACAGGGGCCCGTTTTTTTGGTTCCTACCCCCTTTTTTTTGTTCCTACCTCCGGTGTCGCGCTTAAATGGGTCCCCCAGGAAACGGGGCCCATTTTTTTGGTTCCTACCCCCGTTTCTTGGTTCCTACCTCCGGTGTCGCGCTTAAATGGGTCCCCCCGGAAACGGGGGCCCGTTTTTTTGTTCCTACCACCGTTTTTTGGTTCCTACCCCCGGTGTCGCGCTTAAATGGTTCCCCCCGGAAACGGGGGCCCGTTTTTTTGGTTCCTACCCCCGTTTTTTGGTTCCTACCCCAGGTGTCGCGCTTAAATGGTTCCCCCCGGAAACGGGGGCCCGTTTTTTTGGTTCCTACCCCCGTTTTTTGGTTCCTACCCCAGGTGTCGCGCTTAAATGTGTCCCCACAGAAACGGGGGCCCGTTTTTTTTGGTTCCTACCCCCGTTTTTTGGTTCCTACCCCCGTTGTCGCGCTTAAAGGGGTCCTCCCGGAAACGGGGGCCCGTTTTTTTGGTTCCTACCCCCGTTTTTTGGTTCCTACCCCCGGTTCCGCGCTTAAATGGGTCCCCCCGTAAACGGGGGCCCGTTTTTTTGGTTTCTACCCCCGTTTTTTGGTTCCTACCCCTGGTGTCGCTCTTAAATGGGTCCCCCCGGAAACAGGGGCCCGTTTTTTTGGTTCCTACCCCTGTTTTTTGGTTCCTACCCCCGGTGTCGCGCTTAAATGGGTCCCCCAGGAAACAGGGGCCCGTTTTTTTGGTTCCTACCCCCTTTTTTTGGTTCTTACCCCCGGTGTCGCGCTTAAATGGGTCCCCCCGGAAACGGGGGCCCGTTTTTTTGGTTCCTACCCCCTTTTTTTGGTTCCTACCCCCGGTGTCGCGCTTAAATGGGTCCCCCCGGAAACGTGGGCCCGTTTTTTTTGTTCCTATCCCCGTTTTTTGGTTCCTACCCCCGGTGTCGCGCTTAAATGGGTCCCCCCGGAAACGGGGGCCCGTTTTTTTGGTTCCTACCCCCGTTTTTTGGTTCCTACCCCCGGTGTCGCGCTTAAATGGGTCCCCCCGGAAACGGGGGCCCATTTTTTTGGTTCCTACCCCCGTTTTTTCGTTCCTACCCCCGGTGTCGCGCTTAAATGGGTCCCCCCGGAAACGTGGGCCCGTTTTTTTGGTTCCAATCCCCGTTTTTTGGTTCCTACCCCCGGTGTCGCGCTTAAATGGGTCCCCCCGGAAACGGGGGCCCGTTTTTTTGGTTCCTACCGCCATTTTTTGGTTCCTACCCCCGGTGTCGCTCTTAAATGGGTCCCCCCGGATACAGGGGCCCGTTTTTTTGGTTCCTACCCCTGTTTTTTGGTTCCTAACCCTGTGTCGTTCTTTAATGGGTCCCCCAGGAAACAGGGGCCCGTTTCTTTGGTTCCTACCCCCTTTTTTTGGTTCCTACCTCGGTGTCGCGCTTAAAAGGGTCCCCCAGGAAATGGGGCCCATTTTTTTGGTTCCTACCCCCGTTTTTTGGTTCCTACCCCCGGTGTCGCGCTTAAATGGGTCCCCCTGGAAACGGGGGCCCGTTTTTTTGGTTCCTACCCCCGTTTCTTAGTTCCTACCACCGGTGTTGCACTTAAATGGGTCCCCGCGGAAACGGGGGCCCGTTTTTTTGGTTCCTACCCCCTTTTTTTGGTTCCTACCCCCGGTGTCGCGCTTAAATGGGTCCCCCCGGAAACGGGGGCCCGTTTTTTTGGTTCCTACCCCCGTTTTTTAGTTCCTACCCCCTGTGTCGCGCTTAAATGGGTCCCCCCGGAAACGGGGGCCCGTTTTTTTGGTTCCTACCCCCGTTTTTTGGTTCCTACCCCCGGTGTCGCGCTTAAATGGGTCCCCCCGGAAACGGGGGCCCGTTTTTTTGGTTCGTACCTCCGTTTTTTGGTTCCTACCCCCTGTGTCGCTCTTAAATGGGTCCCCCCGGAAACAGGGGCCCGTTTTTTTGGTTCCTACCCCTGTTTTTTGGTTCCTACCCCCGCTGTCGCTCTTAAATGGGTCCCCCAGGAAACAGGGGCCCGTTTTTTTGGTTCCTACCCCCTTTTTTTGGTTCTTACCCCCGGTGTCGCGCTTAAATGGGTCCCCCCGGAAACAGGGGCCCGTTTTTTTGGTTCCTACCCCCTTTTTTTGGTTCTTACCCCCGGTGTCGCGCTTAAATGGGTCCCCCCGGAAACGTGGGCCCGTTTTTTTGGTTCCCACTCCCGTTTTTTGGTTCCTACCCCCGGTGTCGCGCTTAAATGGGTCCCCCCGGAAACGGGGGCCCGTTTTTTTGGTTCCTACCCCCGTTTCTTGGTTCCTACCCCCGGTGTCGCGCTTAAATGGGTCCCCCCGGAAACGGGGGCCCGTTTTTTTGCTTCATACCCCCGTTTTTTGGTTCCTACCCCTGGTGTCGCGCTTAAATGGGTCCCCCAGGAAACAGGGGCCCTTTTTTTTGGTTCCTACCCCCTTTTTTTGGTTCTTACCCCCGGTGTCGCGCTTAAATGGGTCCCCCCGGAAACGGGGGTCCGTTTTTTTGGTTCCTACCCCCTTTTTTTGGTTCCTACCCCCAGTGTCGCGCTTAAATGGGTCCCCCCGGAAAGGGGGGCCCGTTTTTTTGGTTCCTACCCCCGTTTTTTGGTTCCTACCCCCGGTGTCGCTCTTAAATGGGTCCCCCCGGAAACAGGGGCCCGTTTTTTTGGTTCCTACCCCCTTTTTTTTGTTCCTACCTCCGGTGTCGCGCTTAAATGGGTCCCCCAGGAAACGGGGCCCATTTTTTTGGTTCCTACCCCCGTTTCTTGGTTCCTACCTCCGGTGTCGCGCTTAAATGGGTCCCCCCGGAAACGGGGGCCCGTTTTTTTGTTCCTACCACCGTTTTTTGGTTCCTACCCCCGGTGTCGCGCTTAAATGGTTCCCCCCGGAAACGGGGGCCCGTTTTTTTGGTTCCTACCCCCGTTTTTTGGTTCCTACCCCAGGTGTCGCGCTTAAATGTGTCCCCACAGAAACGGGGGCCCGTTTTTTTTGGTTCCTACCCCCGTTTTTTGGTTCCTACCCCCGTTGTCGCGCTTAAAGGGGTCCTCCCGGAAACGGGGGCCCGTTTTTTTGGTTCCTACCCCCGTTTTTTGGTTCCTACCCCCGGTTCCGCGCTTAAATGGGTCCCCCCGTAAACGGGGGCCCGTTTTTTTGGTTTCTACCCCCGTTTTTTGGTTCCTACCCCTGGTGTCGCTCTTAAATGGGTCCCCCCGGAAACAGGGGCCCGTTTTTTGGTTCCTACCCCTGTTTTTTGGTTCCTACCCCCGGTGTCGCGCTTAAATGGGTCCCCCAGGAAACAGGGGCCCGTTTTTTTGGTTCCTACCCCCTTTTTTTGGTTCTTACCCCCGGTGTCGCGCTTAAATGGGTCCCCCCGGAAACGGGGGCCCGTTTTTTTGGTTCCTACCCCTTTTTTTGGTTCCTACCCCCGGTGTCGCGCTTAAATGGGTCCCCCCGGAAACGTGGGCCCGTTTTTTTTGTTCCTATCCCCGTTTTTTGGTTCCTACCCCCGGTGTCGCGCTTAAATGGGTCCCCCCGGAAACGGGGGCCCGTTTTTTTGGTTCCTACCCCCGTTTTTTGGTTCCTACCCCCGGTGTCGCGCTTAAATGGGTCCCCCCGGAAACGGGGGCCCATTTTTTTGGTTCCTACCCCCGTTTTTTCGTTCCTACCCCCGGTGTCGCGCTTAAATGGGTCCCCCCGGAAACGTGGGCCCGTTTTTTTGGTTCCAATTCCCGTTTTTTGGTTCCTACCCCCGGTGTCGCGCTTAAATGGGTCCCCCCGGAAACGGGGGCCCGTTTTTTTGGTTCCTACCGCCGTTTTTTGGTTCCTACCCCCGGTGTCGCTCTTAAATGGGTCCCCCCGGATACAGGGGCCCGTTTTTTTGGTTCCTACCCCTGTTTTTTGGTTCCTAACCCTGTGTCGTTCTTTAATGGGTCCCCCAGGAAACAGGGGCCCGTTTCTTTGGTTCCTACCCCCTTTTTTTGGTTCCTACCTCGGTGTCGCGCTTAAAAGGGTCCCCCAGGAAATGGGGCCCATTTTTTTGGTTCCTACCCCCGTTTTTTGGTTCCTACCCCCGGTGTCGCGCTTAAATGGGTCCCCCTGGAAACGGGGGCCCGTTTTTTTGGTTCCTACCCCCGTTTCTTAGTTCCTACCACCGGTGTAGCACTTAAATGGGTCCCCCCGGAAACGGGGGCCCGTTTTTTTGGTTCCTACCCCCTTTTTTTGGTTCCTACCCCCGGTGTCGCGCTTAAATGGGTCCCCCCGGAAACGGGGGCCTGTTTTTTTGGTTCCTACCCCCGTTTTTTAGTTCCTACCCCCTGTGTCGCGCTTAAATGGGTCCCCCCGGAAACGGGGGCCCGTTTTTTTGGTTCCTACCCCCGTTTTTTGGTTCCTACCCCCGGTGTCGCGCTTAAATGGGTCCCCCCGGAAACGGGGGCCCGTTTTTTTGGTTCGTACCTCCGTTTTTTGGTTCCTACCCCCTGTGTCGCTCTTAAATGGGTCCCCCGGAAACAGGGGCCCGTTTTTTTGGTTCCTACCCCTGTTTTTTGGTTCCTACCCCCGCTGTCGCTCTTAAATGGGTCCCCCAGGAAACAGGGGCCCGTTTTTTTGGTTCCTACCCCCTTTTTTTGGTTCTTACCCCCGGTGTCGCGCTTAAATGGGTCCCCCCGGAAACAGGGGCCCGTTTTTTTGGTTCCTACCCCCTTTTTTTGGTTCTTACCCCCGGTGTCGCGCTTAAATGGGTCCCCCCGGAAACGTGGGCCTGTTTTTTTTGGTTCCTACCCCCGTTTTTTGGTTCCTACCCCCGGATTCGCGCTTAAATGGGTCCCCCCGGAAACGGGGGCCCGTTTTTCTGGTTCCTACCCCCGTTTTTTGGTTCCTACCCCCGGAGTCGCGCTTAAATGGGTCCCCCCGGAAACGGGGGCCCGTTTTTTTGGTTCCCACCCCCGTTTCTTGGTTCCTACCCCCGGTGTCGCGCTTAAATGGGTCCCCCCGGAAACGGGGGCCCGTTTTTTTGGTTCCTACCCCCGTTTTTTGGTTCCTACCCCTGGTGTCGCGCTTAAATGGGTCCCCCAGGAAACAGGGGCCCTTTTTTTTGGTTCCTACCCCCTTTTTTTTGGTTCTTACCCCCGGTGTCGCGCTTAAATGGGTCCCCCGGAAACGGGGGTCCGTTTTTTTGGTTCCTACCCCCTTTTTTTGGTTCCTACCCCCAGTGTCGCGCTTAAATGGGTCCCCCCGGAAACGGGGGCCCGTTTTTTTTGGTTCCTACCCCCGTTTTTTGGTTCCTACCCCCGGTGTCGCTCTTAAATGGGTCCCCCCGGAAACAGGGGCCCGTTTTTTTGGTTCCTACCCCCTTTTTTTTGTTCCTACCTCCGGTGTCGCGCTTAAATGGGTCCCCCAGGAAACGGGGCCCATTTTTTTGGTTCCTACCCCCGTTTCTTGGTTCCTACCTCCGGTGTCGCGCTTAAATGGGTCCCCCCGGAAACGGGGGCCCGTTTTTTTGGTTCCTACCACCGTTTTTTGGTTCCTACCCCCGGTGTCGCGCTTAAATGGTTCCCCCCGGAAACGGGGGCCCGTTTTTTTGGTTCCTACCCCCGTTTTTTGGTTCCTACCCCAGGTGTCGCGCTTAAATGTGTCCCCACAGAAACGGGGGCCCGTTTTTTTGGTTCCTACCCCCGTTTTTTGGTTCCTACCCCCGTTGTCGCGCTTAAAGGGGTCCTCCCGGAAACGGGGGCCCGTTTTTTTGGTTCCTACCCCCGTTTTTTGGTTCCTACCCCCGGTGTCGCGCTTAAATGGGTCCCCCCGGAAACGGGGGCCCGTTTTTTTGGTTTCTACCCCCGTTTTTTGGTTCCTACCCCTGGTGTCGCTCTTAAATGGGTCCCCCCGGAAACAGGGGCCCGTTTTTTTGGTTCCTACCCCTGTTTTTTGGTTCCTACCCCCGGTGTCGCGCTTAAATGGGTCCCCCAGGAAACAGGGGCCCGTTTTTTTGGTTCCTACCCCCTTTTTTTGGTTCTTACCCCCGGTGTCGCGCTTAAATGGGTCCCCCGGAAACGGGGGCCCGTTTTTTTGGTTCCTACCCCCTTTTTTTGGTTCCTACCCCCGGTGTCGCGCTTAAATGGGTCCCCCCGGAAACGTGGGCCCGTTTTTTTGGTTCCTATCCCCGTTTTTTGGTTCCTACCCCCGGTGTCGCGCTTAAATGGGTCCCCCCGGAAACGGGGGCCCGTTTTTTTGGTTCCTACCCCCGTTTTTTGGTTCCTACCCCGGTGTCGCGCTTAAATGGGTCCCCCCGGAAACGGGGGCCCGTTTTTTTTGGTTCATACCCCCGTTTTTTGGTTCCTACCCCCGGTGTCGCGCTTAAATGGGTCCCCCGGAAACGGGGGCCCGTTTTTTTGGTTCCTACCCCCGTTTTTTCGTTCCTACCCCCGGTGTCGCGCTTAAATGGGTCCCCCCGGAAACGTAGGCCCGTTTTTTTGGTTCCTATCCCCGTTTTTTGGTTCCTACCCCCGGTGTCGCGCTTAAATGGGTCCCCCCGGAAACGGGGGCCCGTTTTTTTGGTTCCTACCCCCGTTTTTTGGTTCCTACCCCCGGTGTCGCTCTTAAATGGGTCCCCCCGGAAACAGGGGCCCGTTTTTTTGGTTCCTACCCCTGTTTTTTGGTTCCTACCCCTGTGTCGTTCTTTAATGGGTCCCCCAGGAAACAGGGGCCCATTTCTTTGGTTCCTACCCCCTTTTTTTGGTTCCTACCTCGGTGTCGCGCTTAAATGGGTCCCCCAGGAAATGGGGCCCATTTTTTTGGTTCCTACCCCCGTTTTTTGGTTCCTACCCCCGGTGTCGCGCTTAAATGAGTCCCCCAGGAAACGGGGGCCCGTTTTTTTTGGTTCCTACCCCCGTTTTTTGGTTCCTACCCCCGGTGTCGCGCTTAAATGGGTCCCCCTGGAAACGGGGGCCCGTTTTTTTGGTTCCTACCCCCGTTTCTTAGTTCCTACCTCCGGTGTTGCACTTAAATGGGTCCCCCGGGAAACGGGGGCCCGTTTTTTTTGGTTCCTACCCCCTTTTTTTGGTTCCTACCCCCGGTGTCGCGCTTAAATGGGTCCCCCCGGAAACGGGGGCCCGTTTTTTTGGTTCCTACCCCCGTTTTTTAGTTCCTACCCCCTGTGTCGCGCTTAAATGGGTCCCCCCGGAAACGGGGGCCCGTTTTTTTGGTTCCTACCCCGTTTTTGGTTCCTACCCCCGGTGTCGCGCTTAAATGGGTCCCCCCGGAAACGGGGGCCCGTTTTTTTGGTTCGTACCTCCGTTTTTTGGTTCCTACCCCCTGTGTCGCTCTTAAATGGGTCCCCCCGGAAACGGGGGCCCGTTTTTTTGGTTCCTACCCCTGTTTTTTGGTTCCTACCCCCGCTGTCGCTCTTAAATGGGTCCCCCAGGAAACAGGGGCCCGTTTTTTTGGTTCCTACCCCCTTTTTTTGGTTCTTACCCCCGGTGTCGCGCTTAAATGGGTCCCCCCGGAAACGGGGGCCCGTTTTTTTGGTTCCTACCCCCTTTTTTTGGTTCCTACCCCCGGTGTCGCGCTTAAATGGGTCCCCCCGGAAACGTGGGCCTGTTTTTTTGGTTCCTACCCCCGTTTTTTGGTTCCTACCCCCGGATTCGCGCTTAAATGGGTCCCCCCGGAAACGGGGGGCCCGTTTTTCTGGTTCCTACCCCCGTTTTTTGGTTCCTACCCCCGGTGTCGCGCTTAAATGGGTCCCCCCGGAAACGGGGGCCCGTTTTTTTGGTTCCCACCCCCGTTTTTTGGTTCCTACCCCCGGTGTCGCGCTTAAATGGGTCCCCCCGGAAACGGGGGCCCGTTTTTTTGGTTCCTACCCCGTTTTTTGGTTCCTACCCCCGGTGTCGCGCTTAAATGGGTCCCCCCGGAAACGGGGGCCCGTTTTTTTGCTTCCTACCCCCGTTTTTTGGTTCCTACCCCTGGTGTCGCGCTTAAATGGGTCCCCCAGGAAACAGGGGCCCGTTTTTTTGGTTCCTACCCCCTTTTTTTGGTTCTTACCCCCGGTGTCGTGCTTAAATGGGTCCCCCCGGAAACGGGGGTCCGTTTTTTTGGTTCCTACCCCCTTTTTTTGGTTCCTACCCCCAGTGTCGCGCTTAAATGGGTCCCCCCGGAAACGGGGGCCCGTTTTTTTGGTTCCTACCCCCGTTTTTTGGTTCCTACCCCCGGTGTTGCACTTAAATGGGTCCCCCCGGAAACGGGGGCCCGTTTTTTTGGTTCCTACCCCCGTTTTTTGGTTCCTACCCCCGGTGTTGCGCTTAAATGGGTCCCCCCGGAAACGGGGGCCCGTTTTTTTGGTTCCTGCCCCCGTTTTTTAGTTCCTACCCCCGGTGTCGCTCTTAAATGGGTACCCCGGAAACAGGGGCCCGTTTTTTTGGTTCCTACCCCCTTTTTTTTGTTCCTACCTCCGGTGTCGCGCTTAAATGGGTCCCCCAGGAAACGGGGCCCATTTTTTTGGTTCCTACCCCCGTTTTTTGGTTCCTACCCCCGGTGTCGCGCTTAAATGGGTCCCCCCGGAAACGGGGGCCCGTTTTTTTGGTTCCTACCCCCGTTTTTTGATTCCTACCCCCGGTGTCGCGCTTAAATGGGTCCCCCTGGAAAAGGGGGCCCGTTTTTTTGGTTCCTACCCCCGTGTTTTGGTTCCTACCCCCAGTGTCGCGCTTAAATGGGTCCCCCCGGAAACGGGGGCCCGTTTTTTTGGTTCCTACCCCCGTTTTTTCGTTCCTACCCCCGGTGTCGCGCTTAAATGGGTCCCCCCGGAAACGGGGGCCCGTTTTTTTTGGTTCCTACCCCTGTTTTTTGGTTCCTACCCCCGGTGTCGCGCTTAAATGGGTCCCCCGGAAACGGGGGCCCATTTTTTTGGTTCCTACCCCCGTTTTTTCGTTCCTACCCCCGGTGTCGCGCTTAAATGGGTCCCCCGGAAACGGGGGCCCGTTTTTTTGGTTCCTACCGCCGTTTTTTGGTTCCTACCCCGGTGTCGCTCTTAAATGGGTCCCCCCGGATACAGGGGCCCGTTTTTTTGGTTCCTACCCCTGTTTTTTGGTTCCTAACCCTGTGTCGTTCTTTAATGGGTTACCCCCTTTTTTTGGTTCCTACCTCGGTGTCGCGCTTAAAAGGGTCCCCCAGGAAATGGGGCCCATTTTTTTGGTTCCTACCCCCGTTTTTTGGTTCCTACCCCCGGTGTCGCGCTTAAATGGGTCCCCCTGGAAACGGGGGCCCGTTTTTTTGGTTCCTACCCCCGTTTCTTAGTTCCTACCACCGGTGTTGCACTTAAATGGGTCCCCCCGGAAACGGGGGCCCGTTTTTTTGGTTCCTACCCCCTTTTTTTAGTTCCTACCCCCGGTGTCGCGCTTAAATGGGTCCCCCCGGAAACGGGGGCCCGTTTTTTTGGTTCCTACCCCCGTTTTTTAGTTCCTACCCCCTGTGTCGCGCTTAAATGGGTCCCCCCGGAAACGGGGGCCCGTTTTTTTGGTTCCTACCCCCGTTTTTTGGTTCCTACCCCCGGTGTCGCGCTTAAATGGGTCCCCCCGGAAACGGGGGCCCGTTTTTTTGGTTCGTACCTCCGTTTTTTGGTTCCTACCCCCTGTGTCGCTCTTAAATGGGTCCCCCCGGAAACAGGGGCCCGTTTTTTTGGTTCCTACCCCTGTTTTTTGGTTCCTACCCCCGCTGTCGCTCTTAAATGGGTCCCCCAGGAAACAGGGGCCCGTTTTTTTGGTTCCTACCCCCTTTTTTTGGTTCTTACCCCCGGTGTCGCGCTTAAATGGGTCCCCCCGGAAACGGGGGCCCGTTTTTTTGGTTCCTACCCCTTTTTTTGGTTCCTACCCCCGGTGTCGCGCTTAAATGGGTCCCCCCGGAAACGTGGGCCTGTTTTTTTGGTTCCTACCCCCGTTTTTTGGTTCCTACCCCCGGATTCGCGCTTAAATGGGTCCCCCCGGAAACGGGGGCCCGTTTTTCTGGTTCCTACCCCCGTTTTTTGGTTCCTACCCCCGGAGTCGCGCTTAAATGGGTCCCCCCGGAAACGGGGGCCCGTTTTTTTGGTTCCCACCCCCGTTTTTTGGTTCCTACCCCCGGTGTCGCGCTTAAATGGGTCCCCCCGGAAACGGGGGCCCGTTTTTTTGGTTCCTACCCCCGTTTCTTGGTTCCTACCCCCGGTGTCGCGCTTAAATGGGTCCCCCCGGAAACGGGGGCCCGTTTTTTTGCTTCCTACCCCCGTTTTTTGGTTCCTACCCCTGGTGTCGCGCTTAAATGGGTCCCCCAGGAAACAGGGGCCCTTTTTTTTGGTTCCTACCCCCTTTTTTTGGTTCTTACCCTCGGTGTCGCGCTTAAATGGGTCCCCCCGGAAACGGGGGTCCGTTTTTTTGGTTCCTACCCCCTTTTTTTGGTTCCTACCCCCAGTGTCGCGCTTAAATGGGTCCCCCCGGAAACGGGGGCCCGTTTTTTTGGTTCCTACCCCCGTTTTTTGGTTCCTACCCCCGGTGTCGCTCTTAAATGGGTCCCCCCGGAAACAGGGGCCCGTTTTTTTGGTTCCTACCCCCTTTTTTTTGTTCCTACCTCCGGTGTCGCGCTTCAATGGGTCCCCCAGGAAACGGGGCCCATTTTTTTGGTTCCTACCCCCGTTTCTTGGTTCCTACCTCCGGTGTCGCGCTTAAATGGGTCCCCCCGGAAACGGGGGCCCGTTTTTTTGGTTCCTACCACCGTTTTTTGGTTCCTACCCCCGGTGTCGCGCTTAAATGGTTCCCCCCGGAAACGGGGGCCCGTTTTTTTGGTTCCTACCCCCGTTTTTTGGTTCCTACCCCAGGTGTCGCGCTTAAATGTGTCCCCACAGAAACGGGGGCCCGTTTTTTTTGGTTCCTACCCCCGTTTTTTGGTTCCTACCCCCGTTGTCGCGCTTAAAGGGGTCCTCCCGGAAACGGGGGCCCGTTTTTTTGGTTCCTACCCCCGTTTTTTGGTTCCTACCCCCGGTGTCGTGCTTAAATGGGTCCCCCCGGAAACGGGGGCCCGTTTTTTTGGTTTCTACCCCCGTTTTTTGGTTCCTACCCCTGGTGTCGCTCTTAAATGGGTCCCCCCGGAAACAGGGGCCCGTTTTTTTGGTTCCTACCCCTGTTTTTTGGTTCCTACCCCCGGTGTCGCGCTTAAATGGGTCCCCCAGGAAACAGGGGCCCGTTTTTTTGGTTCCTACCCCCTTTTTTTGGTTCTTACCCCCGGTGTCGCGCTTAAATGGGTCCCCCCGGAAACGGGGGCCCGTTTTTTTGGTTCCTACCCCCTTTTTTTGGTTCCTACCCCCGGTGTCGCGCTTAAATGGGTCCCCCCGGAAACGTGGGCCCGTTTTTTTGGTTCCTATCCCCGTTTTTTGGTTCCTACCCCCGGTGTCGCGCTTAAATGGGTCCCCCCGGAAACGGGGGCCCGTTTTTTTGGTTCCTACCCCCGTTTTTTGGTTCCTACCCCGGTGTCGCGCTTAAATGGGTCCCCCCGGAAACGGGGGCCCGTTTTTTTGGTTCCTACCCCCGTTTTTTGGTTCCTACCCCCGGTGTCGCGCTTAAATGGGTCCCCCCGGAAACGGGGGCCCGTTTTTTTGGTTCCTACCCCCGTTTTTTCGTTCCTACCCCCGGTGTCGCGCTTAAATGGGTCCCCCCGGAAACGTGGGCCCGTTTTTTTGGTTCCTATCCCCGTTTTTTGGTTCCTACCCCCGGTGTCGCGCTTAAATGGGTCCCCCCGGAAACGGGGGCCCGTTTTTTTGGTTCCTACCCCCGTTTTTTGGTTCCTACCCCCGGTGTCGCTCTTAAATGGGTCCCCCCGGAAACAGGGGCCCGTTTTTTTTGGTTCCTACCCCTGTTTTTTGGTTCCTACCCCTGTGTCGTTCTTTAATGGGTCCCCCAGGAAACAGGGGCCCATTTCTTTGGTTCCTACCCCCTTTTTTTGGTTCCTACCTCGGTGTCGCGCTTAAATGGGTCCCCCAGGAAATGGGGCCCATTTTTTTTGGTTAGTACCCCCGTTTTTTTGGTTCCTACCCCCGGTGTCGCGCTTAAATGGGTCCCCCTGGAAACGGGGGCCCGTTTTTTTGGTTCCTACCCCCGTTTCTTAGTTCCTACCTCCGGTGTTGCACTTAAATGGGTCCCCCGGGAAACGGGGGCCCGTTTTTTTGGTTCCTACCCCCTTTTTTTGGTTCCTACCCCCGGTGTCGCGCTTAAATGGGTCCCCCCGGAAACGGGGGCCCGTTTTTTTGGTTCCTACCCCCGTTTTTTAGTTCCTACCCCCTGTGTCGCGCTTAAATGGGTCCCCCCGGAAACGGGGGCCCGTTTTTTTGGTTCCTACCCCCGTTTTTTGGTTCCTACCCCCGGTGTCGCGCTTAAATGGGTCCCCCCGGAAACGGGGGCCCGTTTTTTTGGTTCGTACCTCCGTTTTTTGGTTCCTACCCCCTGTGTCGCTCTTAAATGGGTCCCCCCGGAAACGGGGGCCCGTTTTTTTGGTTCCTACCCCTGTTTTTTGGTTCCTACCCCCGCTGTCGCTCTTAAATGGGTCCCCCAGGAAACAGGGGCCCGTTTTTTTGGTTCCTACCCCCTTTTTTTGGTTCTTACCCCCGGTGTCGCGCTTAAATGGGTCCCCCCGGAAACGGGGGCCCGTTTTTTTGGTTCCTACCCCCTTTTTTTGGTTCCTACCCCCGGTGTCGCGCTTAAATGGGTCCCCCCCGAAACGTGGGCCTGTTTTTTTTGGTTTCCTACCCCCGTTTTTTGGTTCCTACCCCCGGATTCGCGCTTAAATGGGTCCCCCCGGGAACGGGGGCCCGTTTTTCTGGTTCCTACCCCCGTTTTTTGGTTCCTACCCCCGGTGTCGCGCTTAAATGGGTCCCCCCGGAAACGGGGGCCCTTTTTTTGGTTCCCACCCCCGTTTTTTGGTTCCTACCCCCGGTGTCGCGCTTAAATGGGTCCCCCGGAAACGGGGGCCCGTTTTTTTGGTTCCTACCCCCGTTTTTTGGTTCCTACCCCCGGTGTCGCGCTTAAATGGGTCCCCCCGGAAACGGGGGCCCGTTTTTTTGCTTCCTACCCCCGTTTTTTGGTTCCTACCCCTGGTGTCGCGCTTAAATGGGTCCCCCAGGAAACAGGGGCCCGTTTTTTTGGTTCCTACCCCCTTTTTTTGGTTCTTACCCCCGGTGTCGTGCTTAAATGGGTCCCCCCGGAAACGGGGGTCCGTTTTTTTGGTTCCTACCCCCTTTTTTTGGTTCCTACCCCCAGTGTCGCGCTTAAATGGGTCCCCCCGGAAACGAGGGCCCGTTTTTTTGGTTCCTACCCCCGTTTTTTGGTTCCTACCCCCGGTGTTGCAATTAAATGGGTCCCCCCGGAAACGGGGGCCCGTTTTTTTGGTTCCTACCCCCGTTTTTTGGTTCCTACCCCCGGTGTTGCGCTTAAATGGGTCCCCCCGGAAACGGGGGCCCGTTTTTTTGGTTCCTGCCCCCGTTTTTTAGTTCCTACCCCCGGTGTCGCTCTTAAATGGGTACCCCCGGAAACAGGGGCCCGTTTTTTTGGTTCCTACCCCCTTTTTTTTGTTCCTACCTCCGGTGTCGCGCTTAAATGGGTCCCCCCGGAAACGGGGGCCCGTTTTTTTGGTTCCTACCCCCGTTTTTTTGGTTCCTACCCCCGGTGTCGCGCTTAAATGGGTCCCCCCGGAAACGGGGGCCCGTTTTTTTGGTTCCTACCCCCGTTTTTTGGTTCCTACCCCCGGTGTCGCTCTTCAATGGGTCCCCCCGGAAACAGGGGCCCGTTTTTTTGGTTCCTACCCCTGTTTTTTGGTTCCTACCCCCGGTGTCGCGCTTTAATGGGTCCCCCAGGAAACAGGGGCCCGTTTCTTTGGTTCCTACCCCCTTTTTTTGGTTCTTACCCTCGGTGTCGCGCTTAAATGGGTCCCCCCGGAAACGGGGGCCCGTTTTTTTGGTTCCTACCCCCGTTTTTTGGTTCCTACCCCCGGTGTCGCGCTTAAATGGGTCCCCCCGGAAACGGGGGCCCGTTTTTTTGGTTCCTACCCCCGTTTTTTGGTTCCTACCCCCGGTGTCGCGCTTAAATGGGTCCCCCCGGAAACGGGGGCCCGTTTTTTTGGTTCCTACCCCCGTTTTTTCGTTCCTACCCCCGGTGTCGCGCTTAAATGGGTCCCCCCGGAAACGGGGGCCCGTTTTTTTGGTTCCTACCCCTGTTTTTTGGTTCCTACCCCGGTGTCGCGCTTAAATGGGTCCCCCAGGAAACAGGGGCCCGTTTTTTTTGGTTCCTACCCCCTTTTTTTGGTTCTTACCCCCGGTGTCGCGCTTAAATGGGTCCCCCCTGAAACGGGGTCCCGTTTTTTTGGTTCCTACCCCCTTTTTTTGGTTCCTACCCCCGGTGTCGCGCTTAAATGGGTCCCCCCGGAAACGGGGGCCCGTTTTTTTGGTTCCTACCCCCGTTTTTTGGTTCCTACCCCCGGTGTCGCTCTTAAATGGGTCCCCCCGAAAACAGGGGCCCGTTTTTTTGGTTCCTACCCCTGTTTTTTGGTTCCTACCCCTGTGTCGTTCTTTAATGGGTCCCCCAGGAAACAGGGGCCCGTTTCTTTGGTTCCTACCCCCTTTTTTTGGTTCCTACCTCGGTGTCGCGCTTAAATGGGTCCCCCAGGAAATGGGGCCCATTTTTTTGGTTCCTACCCCCGTTTTTTGGTTCCTACCCCCGGTGTCGCGCTTAAATGGGTCCCCCCGGAAACGGGGGCCCGTTTTTTTGGTTCGTACCTCCGTTTTTTGGTTCCTACCCCCTGTGTCGCTCTTAAATGGGTCCCCCCGGAAACGGGGGCCCGTTTTTTTTGGTTCCTACCCCTGTTTTTTGGTTCCTACCCCCGCTGTCGCTCTTAAATGGGTCCCCCAGGAAACAGGGGCCCCTTTTTTTGGTTCCTACCCCCTTTTTTTGGTTCTTACCCCCGGTGTCGCGCTTAAATGGGTCCCCCCGGAAACGGGGGCCCGTTTTTTTGGTTCCTACCCCCTTTTTTTGGTTCCTACCCCCGGTGTCGCGCTTAAATGGGTCCCCCCGGAAACGTGGGCCTGTTTTTTTGGTTCCTACCCCCGTTTTTTGGTTCCTACCCCCGGATTCGCGCTTAAATGGGTCCCCCCGGAAACGGGGGCCCGTTTTTCTGGTTCCTACCCCCGTTTTTTGGTTCCTACCCCCGGTGTCGCGCTTAAATGGGTCCCCCCGGAAACGGGGGCCCTTTTTTTGGTTCCCACCCCCGTTTTTTGGTTCCTACCCCCGGTGTCGCGCTTAAATGGGTCCCCCCGGAAACGGGGGCCCGTTTTTTTGGTTCCTACCCCCGTTTTTTGGTTCCTACCCCCGGTGTCGCGCTTAAATGGGTCCCCCCGGAAACGGGGGCCCGTTTTTTTGCTTCCTACCCCCGTTTTTTGGTTCCTACCCCTGGTCTCGCGCTTAAATGGGTCCCCCAGGAAACAGGGGCCCGTTTTTTTTGGTTCCTACCCCCTTTTTTTGGTTCTTACCCCCGGTGTCGTGCTTAAATGGGTCCCCCCGGAAACGGGGGTCCGTTTTTTTGGTTCCTACCCCCTTTTTTTGGTTCCTACCCCCAGTGTCGCGCTTAAATGGGTCCCCCCCGGAAACGAGGGCCCATTTTTTTTGGTTCCTACCCCCGTTTTTTGGTTCCTACCCCCGGTGTTGCACTTAAATGGGTCCCCCCGGAAACGGGGGCCCGTTTTTTTTGGTTCCTACCCCCGTTTTTTGGTTCCTACCCCCGGTGTTGCGCTTAAATGGGTCCCCCCGGAAACGGGGGCCCGTTTTTTTGGTTCCTGCCCCCGTTTTTTAGTTCCTACCCCCGGTGTCGCTCTTAAATGGGTACCCCCGGAAACAGGGGCCCGTTTTTTTGGTTCCTACCCCCTTTTTTTTTGTTCCTACCTCCGGTGTCGCGCTTAAATGGGTCCCCCAGGAAACGGGGCCCATTTTTTTGGTTCCTACCCCCGTTTTTTGGTTCCTACCCCCGGTGTCGCGCTTAAATGGGTCCCCCCGGAAACGGGGGCCCGTTTTTTTGGTTCCTACCCCCGTTTTTTGATTCCTACCCCCGGTGTCGCGCTTAAATGGGTCCCCCTGGAAAAGGGGGCCCGTTTTTTTTGGTTCCTACCCCCGTGTTTTGGTTCCTACCCCCAGTGTCGCGCTTAAATGGGTCCCCCCGGAAACGGGGGCCCGTTTTTTTTGGTTCCTACCCCCGTTTTTTCGTTCCTACCCCCGGTGTCGCGCTTAAATGGGTCCCCCCGGAAACGGGGGCCCGTTTTTTTGGTTCCTACCCCTGTTTTTTGGTTCCTACCCCCGGTGTCGCGCTTAAATGGGTCCCCCAGGAAACAGGGGCCCCTTTTTTTGGTTCCTACCCCCTTTTTTTGGTTCTTACCCCCGGTGTCGCGCTTAAATGGGTCCCCCCGGAAACGGGGGCCCGTTTTTTTTGGTTCCTACCCCCTTTTTTTGGTTCCTACCCCCGGTGTCGCGCTTAAATGGGTCCCCCCGGAAACGGGGGCCCGTTTTTTTGGTTCCTACCCCCGTTTTTTGGTTCCTACCCCCGGTGTCGCGCTTAAATGGGTCCCCCCGGAAACGGGGGCCCGTTTTTTTGGTTCCTACCCCCGTTTTTTGGTTCCTACCCCCGGTGTCGCTCTTCAATGGGTCCCCCCGGAAACAGGGGCCCGTTTTTTTGGTTCCTACCCCTGTTTTTTGGTTCCTACCCCCGGTGTCGCGCTTTAATGGGTCCCCCAGGAAACAGGGGCCCGTTTCTTTGGTTCCTACCCCCTTTTTTTGGTTCTTACCCTCGGTGTCGCGCTTAAATGGGTCTCCCCGGAAACGGGGGCCCGTTTTTTTGGTTCCTACCCCCGTTTCTTGGTTCCTACCTCCGGTGTCGCGCTTAAATGGGTCCCCCAGGAAACGGGGCCCATTTTTTTGGTTCCTACCCCCGTTTCTTGGTTCCTACCTCCGGTGTCGCGATTAAATGGGTCCCCCCGGAAACGGGGGCCCGTTTTTTTTGGTTCCTACCACCGTTTTTTGGTTCCTACCCCCATTGTCGCGCTTACAGGGGTCCCTCCCGGAAACGGGGGCCCGTTTTTTTGGTTCCTACCCCCGTTTTTTGGTTCCTACCCCCGGTGTCGCGCTTAAATGGGTCCCCCCGGAAACGGGGGCCCGTTTTTTTGGTTTCTACCCCCGTTTTTTGGTTCCTACCCCTGGTGTCGCTCTTAAATGGGTCCCCCCGGAAACAGGGGCCCATTTTTTTGGTTCCTACCCCTGTTTTTTGGTTCCTACCCCCGGTGTCGCGCTTAAATGGGTCCCCCAGGAAACAGGGGCCCGTTTTTTTGGTTCCTACCCCCTTTTTTTGGTTCTTACCCCCGGTGTCGCGCTTAAATGGGTCCCCCCGGAAACGTGGGCCCGTTTTTTTGGTTCCTATCCCCGTTTTTTGGTTTCTACCCCCGGTGTCGCGCTTAAATGGGTCCCCCCGGAAACGGGGGCCCGTTTTTTTTGGTTCCTACCCCCGTTTTTTGGTTCCTACCCCCGGTGTCGCGCTTAAATGGGTCCCCCCGGAAACGGGGGCCCGTTTTTTTGGTTCCTACCCCCGTTTTTTGGTTCCTACCCCCGGTGTCGCGCTTAAATGGGTCCCCCCGGAAACGGGGGCCCGTTTTTTTGGTTCCTACCCCCGTTTTTTCGTTCCTACCCCCGGTGTCGCGCTTAAATGGGTCCCCCCGGAAACGGGGGCCCGTTTTTTTGGTTCCTACCCCTGTTTTTTGGTTCCTACCCCCGGTGTCGCGCTTAAATGGGTCCCCCAGGAAACAGGGGCCCGTTTTTTTGGTTCCTACCCCCTTTTTTTGGTTCTTACCCCCGGTGTCGCGCTTAAATGGGTCCCCCCTGAAACGGGGTCCCGTTTTTTTGGTTCCTACCCCCTTTTTTTGGTTCCTACCCCCGGTGTCGCGCTTAAATGGGTCCCCCCGGAAACGGGGGCCCGTTTTTTTGGTTCCTACCCCCGTTTTTTGGTTCCTACCCCCGGTGTCGCTCTTAAATGGGTCCCCCCGAAAACAGGGGCCCGTTTTTTTGGTTCCTACCCCTGTTTTTTGGTTCCTACCCCTGTGTCGTTCTTTAATGGGTCCCCCAGGAAACAGGGGCCCGTTTCTTTGGTTCCTACCCCCTTTTTTTGGTTCATACCTCGGTGTCGCGCTTAAATGGGTCCCCCAGGAAATGGGGCCCATTTTTTTGGTTCCTACCCCCGTTTTTTGGTTCCTACCCCCGGTGTCGCGCTTAAATGGGTCCCCCAGGAAACGGGGGCCCGTTTTTTTTGGTTCCTACCCCCGTTTTTTGGTTCCTACCCCCGGTGTCGCGCTTAAATGGGTCCCCCTGGAAACGGGGGCCCGTTTTTTTGGTTCCTACCCCCGTTTCTTAGTTCCTACCTCCGGTGTTGCGCTTAAATGGGTCCCCCCGGAAACGGGGGCCCGTTTTTTTTGGTTCCTACCCCCTTTTTTTGGTTCCTACCCCCGGTGTCGCGCTTAAATGGGTCCCCCCGGAAACGGGGGCCCGTTTTTTTGGTTCCTACCCCGTTTTTTAGTTCCTACCCCCTGTGTCGCGCTTAAATGGGTCCCCCCGGAAACGGGGGCCCGTAATTTTGGTTCCTACCCCCGTTTTTTGGTTCCTACCCCCGGTGTCGCGCTTAAATGGGTCCCCCCGGAAACGGGGGCCCGTTTTTTTGGTTCGTACCTCCGTTTTTTGGTTCCTACCCCCTGTGTCGCTCTTAAATGGGTCCCCCCGGAAACAGGGGCCCGTTTTTTTGGTTCCTACCCCTGTTTTTTGGTTCCTACCCCCGCTGTCGCTCTTAAATGGGTCCCCCAGGAAACAGGGGCCCTTTTTTTGGTTCCTACCCCCTTTTTTTGGTTCTTACCCCCGGTGTCGCGCTTAAATGGGTCCCCCCGGAAACGGGGGCCCGTTTTTTTGGTTCCTACCCCCTTTTTTTGGTTCCTACCCCCGGTGTCGCGCTTAAATGGGTCCCCCCGGAAACCTGGGCCTGTTTTTTTGGTTCCTACCCCCGTTTTTTGGTTCCTACCCCCGGATTCGCGCTTAAATGGGTCCCCCCGGAAACGGGGGCCCGTTTTTTTGGTTCCTACCCCCGTTTTTTTGGTTCCTACCCCCGGTGTCGCGCTTAAATGGGTCCCCCCGGAAACGGGGGCCCGTTTTTTTGGTTCCCACCCCCGTTTTTTGGTTCCTACCCCCGGTGTCGCGCTTAAATGGGTCCCCCCGGAAACGGGGGCCCGTTTTTTTGGTTCCTACCCCCGTTTTTTTGGTTCCTACCCCCGGTGTCGCGCTTAAATGGGTCCCCCCGGAAACGGGGGCCCGTTTTTTTGCTTCCTACCCCCGTTTTTTGGTTCCTACCCCTGGTGTCGCGCTTAAATGGGTCCCCCAGGAAACAGGGGCCCGTTTTTTTGGTTCCTACCCCCTTTTTTTGGTTCTTACCCCCGGTGTCGCGCTTAAATGGGTCCCCCCGGAAACGGGGGTCCGTTTTTTTGGTTCCTACCCCCTTTTATTGGTTCCTACCCCCAGTGTCGCGCCTAAATGGGTCCCCCCGGAAACGGGGGCCCGTTTTTTTGGTTCCTACCCCCGTTTTTTTGGTTCCTACCCCCGGTGTTTCACTTAAATGGGTCCCCCAGGAAACGGGGGCCCGTTTTTTTTGGTTCCTACCCCCGTTTTTTGGTTCCTACCCCCGGTGTTGCGCTTAAATGGGTCCCCCCGGAAACGGGGGCCCGTTTCTTTGGTTCCTGCCCCCGTTTGTTAGTTCCTACCCCCGGTGTCGCTCTTAAATGGGTCCCCCCGGAAACAGGGGCCCGTTTTTTTGGTTCCTACCCCCTTTTTTTTTGTTCCTACCTCCGGTGTCGCGCTTAAATGGGTCCCCCAGGAAACGGGGCCCATTTTTTTGGTTCCTACCCCCGTTTTTTGGTTCCTACCCCCGGTGTCGCGCTTAAATGGGTCCCCCCGGAAACGGGGGCCCGTTTTTTTTGGTTCCTACCCCCGTTTTTTGGTTCCTACCCCCGGTGTCGCGCTTAAATGGGTCCCCCTGGAAACGGGGGCCCGTTTTTTTGGTTCCTACCCCCGTGTTTTGGTTCCTAGCCCCGGTGTCGCGCTTAAATGGGTCCCCCCGGAAACGGGGGCCCGTTTTTTTTTGTTCTTACCCCCGTTTTTTCGTTCCTACCCCCGGTGTCGCGCTTAAATGGGTCCCCCCGGGAAACGGGGGCCCGTTTTTTTGGTTCCTACCCGTTTTTTGGTTCCTACCCCCGGTGTCGCGCTTAAATGGGTCCCCCAGGAAACAGGGGCCCCTTTTTTAGGTTCCTACCCCCTTTTTTTGGTTCTTACCCCCGGTGTCGCGCTTAAATGGGTCCCCCCGGAAACGGGGGCCCGTTTTTTTGGTTCCTACCCCCGTTTTTTGGTTCCTACCCCCGTGTCGCGCTTAAATGGGTCCCCCCGGAAACGGGGGCCCGTTTTTTTGGTTCCTACCCCCGTTTTTTGGTTCCTACCCCCGGTGTCGCTCTTAAATGGGTCCCCCCGGAAACAGGGGCCCGTTTTTTTGGTTCCTACCCCTGTTATTGGTTCCTACCCCCGGTGTCGCGCTTTAATGGGTCCCCCAGGAAACAGGGGCCCGTTTCTTTGGTTCCTACCCCCTTTTTTTGGTTCTTACCCTCGGTGACGCGCTTAAATGGGTCTCCCCGGAAACGGGGGCCCGTTTTTTTGGTTCCTACCCCCGTTTCTTGGTTCCTACCTCCGGTGTCGCGCTTAAATGGGTCCCCCCGGAAACGGGGGCCCGTTTTTTTGGTTCCTACCACCGTTTTTTGGTTCCTACCCCCGGTGTCGCGCTTAAATGGTTCCCCCCGGAAACGGGGGCCCGTTTTTTTGGTTCCTACCCCCGTTTTTTGGTTCCTACCCCAGGTGTCGCGCTTAAATGGGTCCCCCCGGAAACGGGGGCCCGTTTTTTTGGTTCCTACCCCCTTTTTTTTGTTCCTACCTCCGGTGTCGCGCTTAAATGGGTCCCCCAGGAAACGGGGCCCATTTTTTTGGTTCCTACCCCCGTTTCTTGGTTCCTACCTCCGGTGTCGCGGTTAAATGGGTCCCCCCGGAAACGGGGGCCCGTTTTTTTGGTTCCTACCACCGTTTTTTGGTTCCTACCCTCGGTGTCGCGCTTAAATGGTTCCCCCCGGAAACGGGGGCCCGTTTTTTTGGTTCCTACCCCCGTTTTTTGGTTCCTACCCCAGGTTTCGCGCTTAAATGTGTCCCCACAGAAACGGGGGCCCGTTTTTTTTGGTTCCTACCCCCGTTTTTTGGTTCCTACCCCCGTTGTCGCGCTTAAAGGGGTCCTTCCGGAAACGGGGGCCCGTTTTTTTGGTTCCTACCCCCGTTTTTTGGTTCCTACCCCCGGTGTCGCGCTTAAATGGGTCCCCCCGGAAACGGGGGCCCGTTTTTTTGGTTCCCACCCCTGTTTTTTGGTTCCTACCCCCGGTGTCACGCTTAAATGGGTCCCCCCGGAAACGGGGGCCCGTTTTTTTGGTTCCTACCCCCTTTTTTTGGTTCCTACCCCCGGTGTCGCGCTTAAATGGGTCCCCCCGGAAACGGGGGCCCGTTTTTTTGGTTCCTACCCCCGTTTTTTAGTTCCTACCCCCTGTGTCGCGCTTAAATGGGTCCCCCCGGAAACGGGGGCCCGTAATTTTGGTTCCTACCCCCGTTTTTTGGTTCCTACCCCCGGTGTCGCGCTTAAATGGGTCCCCCCGGAAACGGGGGCCCGTTTTTTTGGTTCGTACCTCCGTTTTTTGGTTCCTACCCCCTGTGTCGCTCTTAAATGGGTCCCCCCGGAAACAGGGGCCCGTTTTTTTGGTTCCTACCCCTGTTTTTTGGTTCCTACCCCCGCTGTCGCTCTTAAATGGGTCCCCCAGGAAACAGGGGCCCTTTTTTTGGTTCCTACCCCCTTTTTTTGGTTCTTACCCCCGGTGTCGCGCTTAAATGGGTCCCCCCGGAAACGGGGGCCCGTTTTTTTGGTTCCTACCCCCTTTTTTTGGTTCCTACCCCCGGTGTCGCGCTTAAATGGGTCCCCCCGGAAACCTGGGCCTGTTTTTTTGGTTCCTACCCCCGTTTTTTGGTTCCTACCCCCGGATTCGCGCTTAAATGGGTCCCCCCGGAAACGGGGGCCCGTTTTTTTGGTTCCTACCCCCGTTTTTTTGGTTCCTACCCCCGGTGTCGCGCTTAAATGGGTCCCCCCGGAAACGGGGGCCCGTTTTTTTGGTTCCCACCCCCGTTTTTTGGTTCCTACCCCCGGTGTCGCGCTTAAATGGGTCCCCCCGGAAACGGGGGCCCGTTTTTTTGGTTCCTACCCCCGTTTTTTGGTTCCTACCCCCGGTGTCGCGCTTAAATGGGTCCCCCCGGAAACGGGGGCCCGTTTTTTTGCTTCCTACCCCCGTTTTTTGGTTCCTACCCCTGGTGTCGCGCTTAAATGGGTCCCCCAGGAAACAGGGGCCCGTTTTTTTGGTTCCTACCCCCTTTTTTTGGTTCTTACCCCCGGTGTCGCGCTTAAATGGGTCCCCCCGGAAACGGGGGTCCGTTTTTTTGGTTCCTACCCCCTTTTTTTGGTTCCTACCCCCAGTGTCGCGCCTAAATGGGTCCCCCCGGAAACGGGGGCCCGTTTTTTTGGTTCCTACCCCCGTTTTTTGGTTCCTACCCCCGGTGTTGCACTTAAATGGGTCCCCCAGGAAACGGGGGCCCGTTTTTTTGGTTCCTACCCCCGTTTTTTGGTTCCTACCCCCGGTGTTGCGCTTAAATGGGTCCCCCCGGAAACGGGGGCCCGTTTCTTTGGTTCCTGCCCCCGTTTGTTAGTTCCTACCCCCGGTGTCGCTCTTAAATGGGTCCCCCCGGAAACAGGGGCCCGTTTTTTTGGTTCCTACCCCCTTTTTTTTTGTTCCTACCTCCGGTGTCGCGCTTAAATGGGTCCCCCAGGAAACGGGGCCCATTTTTTTGGTTCCTACCCCCGTTTTTTGGTTCCTACCCCCGGTGTCGCGCTTAAATGGGTCCCCCTGGAAACGGGGGCCCGTTTTTTTGGTTCCTACCCCCGTGTTTTGGTTCCTAGCCCCGGTGTCGCGCTTAAATGGGTCCCCCCGGAAACGGGGGCCCGTTTTTTTTGTTCTTACCCCCGTTTTTTCGTTCCTACCCCCGGTGTCGCGCTTAAATGGGTCCCCCCGGAAACGGGGGCCCGTTTTTTTGGTTCCTACCCCTGTTTTTTGGTTCCTACCCCCGGTGTCGCGCTTAAATGGGTCCCCCAGGAAACAGGGGCCCCTTTTTTAGGTTCCTACCCCCTTTTTTTGGTTCTTACCCCCGGTGTCGCGCTTAAATGGGTCCCCCCGGAAACGGGGGCCCGTTTTTTTGGTTCCTACCCCCGTTTTTTGGTTCCTACCCCCGTGTCGCGCTTAAATGGGTCCCCCCGGAAACGGGGGCCCGTTTTTTTGGTTCCTACCCCCGTTTTTTGGTTCCTACCCCCGGTGTCGCTCTTAAATGGGTCCCCCCGGAAACAGGGGCCCGTTTTTTTGGTTCCTACCCCTGTTATTGGTTCCTACCCCCGGTGTCGCGCTTTAATGGGTCCCCCAGGAAACAGGGGCCCGTTTCTTTGGTTCCTACCCCCTTTTTTTGGTTCTTACCCTCGGTGACGCGCTTAAATGGGTCTCCCCGGAAACGGGGGCCCGTTTTTTTGGTTCCTACCCCCGTTTCTTGGTTCCTACCTCCGGTGTCGCGCTTAAATGGGTCCCCCCGGAAACGGGGGCCCGTTTTTTTGGTTCCTACCACCGTTTTTTGGTTCCTACCCCCGGTGTCGCGCTTAAATGGTTCCCCCCGGAAACGGGGGCCCGTTTTTTTGGTTCCTACCCCCGTTTTTTGGTTCCTACCCCAGGTGTCGCGCTTAAATGGGTCCCCCCGGAAACGGGGGCCCGTTTTTTTGGTTCCTACCCCCTTTTTTTTGTTCCTACCTCCGGTGTCGCGCTTAAATGGGTCCCCCAGGAAACGGGGCCCATTTTTTTGGTTCCTACCCCCGTTTCTTGGTTCCTACCTCCGGTGTCGCGGTTAAATGGGTCCCCCCGGAAACGGGGGCCCGTTTTTTTGGTTCCTACCACCGTTTTTTGGTTCCTACCCTCGGTGTCGCGCTTAAATGGTTCCCCCCGGAAACGGGGGCCCGTTTTTTTGGTTCCTACCCCCGTTTTTTGGTTCCTACCCCAGGTTTCGCGCTTAAATGTGTCCCCACAGAAACGGGGGCCCGTTTTTTTTGGTTCCTACCCCCGTTTTTTGGTTCCTACCCCCGTTGTCGCGCTTAAAGGGGTCCTTCCGGAAACGGGGGCCCGTTTTTTTGGTTCCTACCCCCGTTTTTTGGTTCCTACCCCCGGTGTCGCGCTTAAATGGGTCCCCCCGGAAACGGGGGCCCGTTTTTTTGGTTCCCACCCCTGTTTTTTGGTTCCTACCCCCGGTGTCACGCTTAAATGGGTCCCCCCGGAAACGGGGGCCCGTTTTTTTGGTTCCTACCCCCGTTTTTTGGTTCCTACCTCCGGTGTCGCGCTTAAATGGGTCCCCCAGGAAACGGGGCCCATTTTTTTGGTTCCTACCCCCGTTTCTTGGTTCCTACATCCGGTGTCGCGATTAAATGGGTCCCCCCGGAAACGGGGGCCCGTTTTTTTGGTTCCTACCACCGTTTTTTGGTTCCTACCCCCGTTGTCGCGCTTAAAGGGGTCCTCCCGGAAACGGGGGCCCGTTTTTTTGGTTCCTACCCCCGTTTTTTGGTTCCTACCCCCGGTGTCGCGCTTAAATGGGTCCCCCCGGAAACGGGGGCCCGTTTTTTTGGTTTCTACCCCCGTTTTTTGGTTCCTACCCCTGGTGTCGCTCTTAAATGGGTCCCCCCGGAAACAGGGGCCCGTTTTTTTGGTTCCTACCCCTGTTTTTTGGTTCCTACCCCCGCTGTCGCGCTTAAATGGGTCCCCCAGGAAACAGGGGCCCGTTTTTTTGGTTCCTACCCCCTTTTTTTGGTTCTTACCCCCGGTGTCGCGCTTAAATGGGTCCCCCCGGAAACGGGGGCCCGTTTTTTTGGTTCCTACCCCCTTTTTTTGGTTCCTACCCCCGGTGTCGCGCTTAAATGGGTCCCCCCGGAAACGTGGGCCCGTTTTTTTGGTTCCTATCCCCGTTTTTTGGTTTCTACCCCCGGTGTCGCGCTTAAATGGGTCCCCCCGGAAACGGGGGCCCGTTTTTTTGGTTCCTACCCCCGTTTTTTGGTTCCTACCCCCGGTGTCGCGCTTAAATGGGTCCCCCCGGAAACGGGGGCCCGTTTTTTTGGTTCCTACCCCTGTTTTTTGGTTCCTACCCCCGGTGTCGCGCTTAAATGGGTCCCCCCGGAAACGGGGGCCCATTTTTTTGGTTCCTACCCCCGTTTTTTCGTTCCTACCCCCGGGGTCGCGCTTAAATGGGTCCCCCCGGAAACGGGGGCCCGTTTTTTTGGTTCCTACCCCTGTTTTTTGGTTCCTACCCCCGGTGTCGCGCTTAAATGGGTCCCCCAGGAAACAGGGGCCCGTTTTTTTGGTTCCTACCCCCTTTTTTTGGTTCTTACCCCCGATGTCGCGCTTAAATGGGTCCCCCCTGAAACGGGGTCCCGTTTTTTTGGTTCCTACCCCCTTTTTTTGGTTCCTACCCCCGGTGTCGCGCTTAAATGGGTCCCCCCGGAAACGGGGGCCCGTTTTTTTGGTTCCTACCCCCGTTTTTTGGTTCCTACCCCCGGTGTCGCGCTTAAATGGGTCCCCCCGGAAACGGGGGCCCGTTTTTTTGGTTCCTACCCCCGTTTTTTGGTTCCTACCCCCGGTGTCGCTCTTAAATGGGTCCCCCCGGAAACGGGGGCCCGTTTTTTTGGTTCCTACCCCTGTTTTTTGGTTCCTACCCCTGTGTCGTTCTTTAATGGGTTCTTCAGGAAACAGGGGACCGTTTCTTTGGTTCCTACCCCCTTTTTTTGGTTCCTACCTCGGTGTCGCGCTTAAATGGGTCCCCCAGGAAATGGGGCCCATTTTTTTGGTTCCTACCCCCGTTTTTTGGTTCCTACCCCCGGTGTCGCGCTTAAATGGGTCCCCCAGGAAACGGGGGCCCGTTTTTTTGGTTCCTACCCCCGTTTTTTGGTTCCTACCCCCGGTGTCGCGCTTAAATGGGTCCTCCTGGAAACGGGGGCCCGTTTTTTTGGTTCCTACACCCGTTTCTTAGTTCCTACCTCCGGTGTTGCGCTTAAATGGGTCCCCCCGGAAACGGGGGCCCGTTTTTTTGGTTCCTACCCCCTTTTTTTGGTTCCTACCCCCGGTGTCGCGCTTAAATGGGTCCCCCCGGAAACGGGGGCCCGTTTTTTTGGTTCCTACCCCCGTTTTTTAGTTCCTACCCCCTGTGTCGCGCTTAAATGGGTCCCCCCCGGAAACGGGGGCCCGTTATTTTGGTTCCTACCCCCGTTTTTTGGTTCCTACCCCCGGTGTCGCGCTTAAATGGGTCCCCCCGGAAACGGGGGCCCGTTTTTTTGGTTCGTACCTCCGTTTTTTGGTTCCTACCCCCTGTGTCGCTCTTAAATGGGTCCCCCCGGAAACAGGGGCCCGTTTTTTTGGTTCCTACCCCTGTTTTTTGGTTCCTACCCCCGCTGTCGCTCTTAAATGGGTCCCCCAGGAAACAGGGGCCCGTTTTTTTGGTTCCTACCCCCTTTTTTTGGTTCTTACCCCCGGTGTCGCGCTTAAATGGGTCCCCCCGGAAACGGGGGCCCGTTTTTTTGGTTCCTACCCCCTTTTTTTGGTTCCTACCCCCGGTGTCGCGCTTAAATGGGTCCCCCCGGAAACGTGGGCCTGTTTTTTTGGTTCCTACCCCCGTTTTTTGGTTCCTACCCCCGGATTCGCGCTTAAATGGGTCCCCCCGGAAACGGGGGCCCGTTTTTTTGGTTCCTACCCCCGTTTTTTGGTTCCTACCCCCGGTGTCGCGCTTAAATGGGTCCCCCCGGAAACGGGGGCCCGTTTTTTTGGTTCCCACCCCCGTTTTTTGGTTCCTACCACCGGTGTCGCGCTTAAATGGGTCCCCCTGGAAACGGGGGCCCGTTTTTTTGGTTCCTACCCCCGTTTTTTGGTTCCTACCCCCGGTGTCGCGCTTAAATGGGTCCCCCCGGAAACGGGGGCCCGTTTTTTTGCTTCCTACCCCCGTTTTTTGGTTCCTACCCCTGGTGTCGCGCTTAAATGGGTCCCCCAGGAAACAGGGGCCCGTTTTTTTGGTTCCTACCCCCTTTTTTTGGTTCTTACCCCCGGTGTCGCGCTTAAATGGGTCCCCCCGGAAACGGGGGTCTGTTTTTTTGGTTCCTACCCCCTTTTTTTGGTTCCTACCCCCAGTGTCGCGCTTAAATGGGTCCCCCCGGAAACGGGGGCCCGTTTTTTTGGTTCCTACCCCCGTTTTTTGGTTCCTACCCCCGGTGTTGCACTTAAATGGGTCCCCCAGGAAACGGGGGCCCGTTTTTTTGGTTCCTACCCCCGTTTTTTGGTTCCTACCCCCGGTGTTGCGCTTAAATGGGTCCCCCCTTAAACGGGGGCCCGTTTTTTTAGTTCCTGCCCCCGTTTGTTAGTTCCTACCCCCGGTGTCGCTCTTAAATGGGTCCCCCCGGAAACAGGGGCCCGTTTTTTTGGTTCCTACCCCCTTTTTTTTTGTTCCTACCTCCGGTGTCGCGCTTAAATGGGTCCCCCAGGAAACGGGGCCCATTTTTTTGGTTCCTACCCCCGTTTTTTGGTTCCTACCCCCGGTGTCGCGCTTAAATGGGTCCCCCTGGAAACGGGGGCCCGTTTTTTTGGTTCCTACCCCCGTGTTTTGGTTCCTACCCCCGGTGTCGCGCTTAAATGGGTCCCCCCGGAAACGGGGGCCCGTTTTTTTGGTTCCTACCCCCTTTTTTTGGTTCCTACCCCCGGTGTCGCGCTTAAATGGGTCCCCCCGGAAACGGGGGCCCGTTTTTTTGGTTCCTACCCCCGTTTTTTGGTTCCTACCCCCGGTGTCGCGCTTAAATGGGTCCCCCCGGAAACGGGGGCCCGTTTTTTTGGTTCCTACCCCCGTTTTTTGGTTCCTACCCCCGGTGTCGCTCTTAAATGGGTCCCCCCGGAAACAGGGGCCCGTTTTTTTGGTTCCTACCCCTGTTTTTTGGTTCCTACCCCCGGTGTCGCGCTTTAATGGGTCCCCCAAGAAACAGGGGCCCGTTTCTTTGGTTCCTACCCCCTTTTTTTGGTTCTTACCCTCGGTGTCGCGCTTAAATGGGTCTCCCCGGAAACGGGGGCCCGTTTTTTTGGTTCCTGCCCCCGTTTTTTAGTTCCTACCCCCGGTGTCGCTCTTAAATGGGTCCCACTTGAAACAGGGGCCCGTTTTTTTGGTTCCTACCCCTGTTTTTTGGTTCCTACCCCCGGTGTCGCGCTTTAATGGGTCCCCCAGGAAACAGGGGCCCGTTTTTTTGGTTCCTACCCCCTTTTTTTGGTTCTTACCTCCGGTTTCGCGCTTAAATGGGTCCCCCCGGAAACGGGGGCCCGTTTTTTTGCTTCCTACCCCCGTTTTTTGGTTCCTACCCCTGGTGTCGCGCTTAAATGGGTCCCCCAGGAAACAGGGGCCCGTTTTTTTGGTTCCTACCCCCTTTTTTTGGTTCTTACCCCCGGTGTCGCGCTTAAATGGGTCCCCCCGGAAACGGGGGTCCGTTTTTTTGGTTCCTACCCCCTTTTTTTGGTTCCTACCCCCAGTGTCTCGCTTAAATGGGTCCCCCCGGAAACGGGGGCCCGTTTTTTTGGTTCCTACCCCCGTTTTTTGGTTCCTACCCCCGGTGTTGCACTTAAATGGGTCCCCCCGGAAACGGGGGCCCGTTTTTTTGGTTCCTACCCCCGTTTTTTGGTTCCTACCCCCGGTGTCGCGCTTTAATGGGTCCCCCAGGAAACAGGGGCCCGTTTCTTTGGTTCCTACCCCCTTTTTTTGGTTCTTACCCTCGGTGTAACGCTTAAATGGGTCTCCCCGGAAACGGGGGCCGGTTTTTTTGGTTCTACCCCCGTTTCTTGGTTCCTACCTCGGTGTCGCGCTTAAATGGGTCCCCCCGGAAACGGGGGCCCGTTTTTTTGGTTCCTACCACCGTTTTTTGGTTCCTACCCCCGGTGTCGCGCTTAAATGGGACCCCCGGAAACGGGGGCCCGTTTTTTTGGTTCCTACCCCCGTTTTTTGGTTCCTACCCCAGGTGTCGCGCTTAAATGGGTCCCCCCGGAAACGGGGGCCCGTTTTTTTGGTTCCTACCCCCTTTTTTTTGTTCCTACCTCCGGTGTCGCGCTTAAATGGGTCCCCCAGGAAACGGGGCCCATTTTTTTGGTTCCTACCCCCGTTTCTTGGTTCCTACCTCCGGTGTCGCGCTTAAATGGGTCCCCCCGGAAACGGGGGCCCGTTTTTTTGGTTCCTACCACCGTTTTTTGGTTCCTACCCTCGGTGTCGCGCTTAAATGGTTCCCCCCGGAAACGGGGGTCCGTTTTTTTGGTTCCTACCCCCTTTTTTTGGTTCCTACCCCCAGTGTCGCGCTTAAATGGGTCCCCCCAGAAACAGGGGCCCGTTTTTTTGGTTCCTACCCCCGTTTTTTGGTTCCTACCCCCGGTGTTGCGCTTAAATGGGTCCCCCCGGAAACGGGGGCCCGTTTTTTTGGTTCCTACCCCCTTTTTTTGGTTCCTACCCCCAGTGTCGCGCTTAAATGGGTCCCCCCAGAAACAGGGGCCCGTTTTTTTGGTTCCTACCCCCGTTTTTTGGTTCCTACCCCCGGTGTCGCTCTTAAATGGGTCCCCCTTGAAACAGGGGCCCGTTTTTTTGGTTCCTACCCCTGTTTTTTGGTTCCTACCCCCGGTGTCGCGCTTTAATGGGTCCCCCAGGAAACAGGGGCCCATTTTTTTGGTTCCTACCCCCTTTTTTTGGTTCTTACCTCCGGTGTCGCGCTTAAATTGGTCCCCCCGGAAACGGGGGCCCGTTTTTTTGGTTCCTACCCCCTTTTTTTGGTTCCTACCCCCGGTGTCGCGCTTAAATGGGTCCCTCCGGAAACGTGGGCCCGTTTTTTTGGTTCCTACCCCCGTTTTTTGGTTCCTACCCCCGGTGTCGCACTTAAATGGGTCCCCCCGGAAACGGGGGCCAGTTTTTTTGGTTCCTACCCCTGTTTTTTGGTTCCTACCCCCGGTGTCGCGCTAAAATGGGTCCCCCTGGAAACGGGGGCCCGTTTTTTTGGTTCCTACCCCCGTGTTTTGGTTCCTACCCCCGGTGTCGCGCTTAAATGGGTCCCCCCGGAAACGGGGGCCCGTTTTTTTGGTTCCTACCCCCGTTTTTTCGTTCCTACCCCCGGTGTCGCGCTTAAATGGGTCCCCCAGGAAACAGGGGCCCCTTTTTTAGGTTCCTACCCCCTTTTTTTGGTTCTTACCCCCGGTGTCGCGCTTAAATGGGTCCCCCCGGAAACGGGGGCCCGTTTTTTTGGTTCCTACCCCCTTTTTTTGGTTCCTACCCCCGGTGTCGCGCTTAAATGGGTCCCCCCGGAAACGGGGGCCCGTTTTTTTGGTTCCTACCCCCGTTTTTTGGTTCCTACCCCCGGTGTCGCGCTTAAATGGGTCCCCCCGGAAACGGGGGCCCGTTTTTTTGGTTCCTACCCCCGTTTTTTAGTTCCTACCCCCTGTGTCGCGCTTAAATGGGTCCCCCCGGAAACGGGGGCCCGTTTTTTTGGTTCCTACCCCCGTTTTTTGGTTCCTACCCCCGGTGTCGCACTTAAATGGGTCCCCCCGGAAACGGGGGCCCGTTTTTTTGGTTCGTACCTCCGTTTTTTGGTTCCTACCCCCTGTGTCGCTCTTAAATGGGTCCCCCCGGAAACAGGGGCCCGTTTTTTTGGTTCCTACCCCTGTTTTTTGGTTCCTACCCCCGCTGTCGCTCTTAAATGGGTCCCCCCGGAAACGGGGGCCCGTTTTTTTGGTTCCTACCCCCGTTTTTTGGTTCCTACCCCCGGTGTTGCACTTAAATGGGTCCCCCAGGAAACGGGGGCCCGTTTTTTTGGTTCCTACCCCCGTTTTTTGGTTCCTACCCCCGGTGTTGCGCTTAAATGGGTCCCCCCTTAAACGGGTGCCCGTTTTTTTAGTTCCTGCCCCCGTTTGTTAGTTCCTACCCCCGGTGTCGCTCTTAAATGGGTCCCCCCGGAAACAGGGGCCCGTTTTTTTGGTTCCTACCCCCTTTTTTTTTGTTCCTACCTCCGGTGTCGCGCTTAAATGGGTCCCCCAGGAAACGGGGCCCATTTTTTTGGTTCCTACCCCCGTTTTTTGGTTCCTACCCCCGGTGTCGCGCTTAAATGGGTCCCCCTGGAAACGGGGGCCCGTTTTTTTGGTTCCTACCCCCGTGTTTTGGTTCCTACCCCCGGTGTCGCGCTTAAATGGGTCCCCCCGGAAACGGGGGCCCGTTTTTTTTGTTCCTACCCCCGTTTTTTCGTTCCTACCCCCGGTGTCGCGCTTAAATGGGTCCCCCCGGAAACGGGGGCCCGTTTTTTTGGTTCCTACCCCTGTTTTTTGGTTCCTACCCCCGGTGTCGCGCTTAAATGGGTCCCCCAGGAAACAGGGGCCCCTTTTTTAGGTTCCTACCCCCTTTTTTTGGTTCTTACCCCCGGTGTCGCGCTTAAATGGGTCCCCCCGGAAACGGGGGCCCGTTTTTTTGGTTCCTACCCCCTTTTTTTGGTTCCTACCCCCGGTGTCGCGCTTAAATGGGTCCCCCCGGAAACGGGGGCCCGTTTTTTTGGTTCCTACCCCCGTTTTTTGGTTCCTACCCCCGGTGTCGCGCTTAAATGGGTCCCCCCGGAAACGGGGGCCCGTTTTTTTGGTTCCTACCCCCGTTTTTTGGTTCCTACCCCCGGTGTCGCTCTTAAATGGGTCCCCCCGGAAACAGGGGCCCGTTTTTTTGGTTCCTACCCCTGTTTTTTGGTTCCTACCCCCGGTGTCGCGCTTTAATGGGTCCCCCAAGAAACAGGGGCCCGTTTCTTTGGTTCCTACCCCCTTTTTTTGGTTCTTACCCTCGGTGTCGCGCTTAAATGGGTCTCCCCGGAAACGGGGGCCCGTTTTTTTGGTTCCTGCCCCCGTTTTTTAGTTCCTACCCCCGGTGTCGCTCTTAAATGGGTCCCACTTGAAACAGGGGCCCGTTTTTTTGGTTCCTACCCCTGTTTTTTGGTTCCTACCCCCGGTGTCGCGCTTTAATGGGTCCCCCAGGAAACAGGGGCCCGTTTTTTTGGTTCCTACCCCCTTTTTTTGGTTCTTACCTCCGGTTTCGCGCTTAAATGGGTCCCCCCGGAAACGGGGGCCCGTTTTTTTGCTTCCTACCCCCGTTTTTTGGTTCCTACCCCTGGTGTCGCGCTTAAATGGGTCCCCCAGGAAACAGGGGCCCGTTTTTTTGGTTCCTACCCCCTTTTTTTGGTTCTTACCCCCGGTGTCGCGCTTAAATGGGTCCCCCCGGAAACGGGGGTCCGTTTTTTTGGTTCCTACCCCCTTTTTTTGGTTCCTACCCCCAGTGTCGCGCTTAAATGGGTCCCCCCGGAAACGGGGGCCCGTTTTTTTGGTTCCTACCCCCGTTTTTTGGTTCCTACCCCCGGTGTTGCACTTAAATGGGTCCCCCCGGAAACGGGGGCCCGTTTTTTTGGTTCCTACCCCCGTTTTTTGGTTCCTACCCCCGGTGTCGCGCTTTAATGGGTCCCCCAGGAAACAGGGGCCCGTTTCTTTGGTTCCTACCCCCTTTTTTTGGTTCTTACCCTCGGTGTAACGCTTAAATGGGTCTCCCCGGAAACGGGGGCCGGTTTTTTTGGTTCTACCCCCGTTTCTTGGTTCCTACCTCGGTGTCGCGCTTAAATGGGTCCCCCCGGAAACGGGGGCCCGTTTTTTTGGTTCCTACCACCGTTTTTTGGTTCCTACCCCCGGTGTCGCGCTTAAATGGGTCCCCCCGGAAACGGGGGCCCGTTTTTTTGGTTCCTACCCCCGTTTTTTGGTTCCTACCCCAGGTGTCGCGCTTAAATGGGTCCCCCCGGAAACGGGGGCCCGTTTTTTTGGTTCCTACCCCCTTTTTTTTGTTCCTACCTCCGGTGTCGCGCTTAAATGGGTCCCCCAGGAAACGGGGCCCATTTTTTTGGTTCCTACCCCCGTTTCTTGGTTCCTACCTCCGGTGTCGCGCTTAAATGGGTCCCCCCGGAAACGGGGGCCCGTTTTTTTGGTTCCTACCACCGTTTTTTGGTTCCTACCCTCGGTGTCGCGCTTAAATGGTTCCCCCCGGAAACGGGGGTCCGTTTTTTTGGTTCCTACCCCCTTTTTTTGGTTCCTACCCCCAGTGTCGCGCTTAAATGGGTCCCCCCAGAAACAGGGGCCCGTTTTTTTGGTTCCTACCCCCGTTTTTTGGTTCCTACCCCCGGTGTTGCGCTTAAATGGGTCCCCCCGGAAACGGGGGCCCGTTTTTTTGGTTCCTACCCCCTTTTTTTGGTTCCTACCCCCAGTGTCGCGCTTAAATGGGTCCCCCCAGAAACAGGGGCCCGTTTTTTTGGTTCCTACCCCCGTTTTTTGGTTCCTACCCCCGGTGTCGCTCTTAAATGGGTCCCCCTTGAAACAGGGGCCCGTTTTTTTGGTTCCTACCCCTGTTTTTTGGTTCCTACCCCCGGTGTCGCGCTTTAATGGGTCCCCCAGGAAACAGGGGCCCGTTTTTTTGGTTCCTACCCCCTTTTTTTGGTTCTTACCTCCGGTGTCGCGCTTAAATTGGTCCCCCCGGAAACGGGGGCCCGTTTTTTTGGTTCCTACCCCCTTTTTTTGGTTCCTACCCCCGGTGTCGCGCTTAAATGGGTCCCTCCGGAAACGTGGGCCCGTTTTTTTGGTTCCTACCCCCGTTTTTTGGTTCCTACCCCCGGTGTCGCACTTAAATGGGTCCCCCCGGAAACGGGGGCCAGTTTTTTTGGTTCCTACCCCTGTTTTTTGGTTCCTACCCCCGGTGTCGCGCTAAAATGGGTCCCCCTGGAAACGGGGGCCCGTTTTTTTGGTTCCTACCCCCGTGTTTTGGTTCCTACCCCCGGTGTCGCGCTTAAATGGGTCCCCCCGGAAACGGGGGCCCGTTTTTTTGGTTCCTACCCCCGTTTTTTCGTTCCTACCCCCGGTGTCGCGCTTAAATGGGTCCCCCAGGAAACAGGGGCCCCTTTTTTAGGTTCCTACCCCCTTTTTTTGGTTCTTACCCCCGGTGTCGCGCTTAAATGGGTCCCCCCGGAAACGGGGGCCCGTTTTTTTGGTTCCTACCCCCTTTTTTTGGTTCCTACCCCCGGTGTCGCGCTTAAATGGGTCCCCCCGGAAACGGGGGCCCGTTTTTTTGGTTCCTACCCCCGTTTTTTGGTTCCTACCCCCGGTGTCGCGCTTAAATGGGTCCCCCCGGAAACGGGGGCCCGTTTTTTTGGTTCCTACCCCCGTTTTTTAGTTCCTACCCCCTGTGTCGCGCTTAAATGGGTCCCCCCGGAAACGGGGGCCCGTTTTTTTTGGTTCCTACCCCCGTTTTTTGGTTCCTACCCCCGGTGTCGCACTTAAATGGGTCCCCCCGGAAACGGGGGCCCGTTTTTTTGGTTCGTACCTCCGTTTTTTGGTTCCTACCCCCTGTGTCGCTCTTAAATGGGTCCCCCCGGAAACAGGGGCCAGTTTTTTTGGTTCCTACCCCTGTTTTTTGGTTCCTACCCCCGCTGTCGCTCTTAAATGGGTCCCCCAGGAAACAGGGGCCCGTTTTTTTGGTTCCTACCCCCTTTTTTTGGTTCTTACCCCCGGTGTCGCGCTTAAATGGGTCCCCCCGGAAACGGGGGCCCGTTTTTTTGGTTCATACCCCTTTTTTTGGTTCCTACCCCCGGTGTCGCGCTTAAATGGGTCCCCCCGGAAACGTGGGCCTGTTTTTTTGGTTCCTACCCCCGTTTTTTGGTTCCTACCCCCGGATTCGCGCTTAAATGGGTCCCCCCGGAAACGAGGGCCCGTTTTTTTGGTTCCTACCCCCGTTTTTTGGTTCCTACCCCCGGTGTCGCGCTTAAATGGGTCCCCCCGGAAACGGGGGCCCATTTTTTTGGTTCCCACCCCCGTTTTTTGGTTCCTACCCCCGGTGTCGCGCTTAAATGGGTCCCCCCGGAAACGGGGGCCCGTTTTTTTGGTTCCTACCCCCGTTTTTTGGTTCCTACCCCCGGTGTCGCGCTTAAATGGGTCCCCCCGGAAACGGAGGCCCGTTTTTTTGGTTCCTACCCCCGTTTTTTGGTTCCTACCCCTGGTGCCGCGCTTAAATGGGTCCCCCAGGAAACAGGGGCCCGTTTTTTTGGTTCCTACCCCCTTTTTTTGGTTCTTACCCCCGGTGTCGCGCTTAAATGGGTCCCCCCGGAAACGGGGGTCCGTTTTTTTGGTTCCTACCCCATTTTTTTGGTTCCTACCCCCAGTGTCGCGCTTAAATGGGTCCCCCCGGAAACGGGGGCCCGTTTTTTTGGTTCCTACCCCCGTTTTTTGGTTCCTACCCCCGGTGTTGCACTTAAATGGGTCCCCCAGGAAACGGGGGCCCGTTTTTTTGGTTCCGACCCCCGTTTTTTGGTTCCTACCCCCGGTGTTGCGCTTAAATGGGTTCCCCCGGAAACGGGTGCCCGTTTTTTTGGTTCCTGCCCTCGTTTCTTGGTTCCTACCTCCGGTGTCGCGCTTAAATGGGTCCCCCCGGAAACGGGGGCCCGTTTTTTTGGTTCCTACCACCGTTTTTTGGTTCCTACCCCCGGTGTCGCGCTTAAATGGTTCCCCCCGGAAACGGGGGCCCGTTTTTTTGGTTCCTACCCCCGTTTTTTGGTTCCTACCCCAGGTGTCGCGCTTAAATGTGTCCCCACAGAAACGGGGGCCCGTTTTTTTTGGTTCCTACCCCCGTTTTTTGGTTCCTACCCCCGTTGTCGCGCTTAAAGGGGTCCTCCCGGAAACGGGGGCCCGTTTTTTTGGTTCCTACCCCCGTTTTTTGGTTCCTACCCCCGGTGTCGCGCTTAAATGGGTCCCCCCGGAAACGGGGGCCCGTTTTTTTGGTTTCTACCCCCGTTTTTTGGTTCCTACCCCTGGTGTCGCTCTTAAATGGGTCCCCCCGGAAACAGGGGCCCGTTTTTTTGGTTCCTACCCCTGTTTTTTGGTTCCTACCCCCGGTGTCGCGCTTAAATGGGTCCCCCCGGAAACGGGGGCCCGTTTTTTTGGTTCCTACCCCCGTTTTTTGGTTCCTACCCCCGGTGTCGCGCTTAAATGGGTCCCCCCGGAAACGGGGGCCCGTTTTTTTGGTTCCTACCCCCGTTTTTTGGTTCCTACCCCCGGTGTCGCTCTTAAATGGGTCCCCCCGGAAACAGGGGCCCGTTTTTTTGGTTCCTACCCCTGTTTTTTGGTTCCTACCCCTGTGTCGTTCTTTAATGGGTCCCCCAGGAAACAGGGGCCCGTTTCTTTGGTTCCTACCCCCTTTTTTTGGTTCCTACCCCCGGTGTCGCGCTTAAATGGGTCCCCCTGGAAACGGGGGCCCGTTTTTTTGGTTCCTACCCCCGTTTTTTGGTTCCTACCCCCGGTGTCGCGCTTAAATGGGTCCCCCTGGAAACGGGGGCCCGTTTTTTTGGTTCCTACCCCCGTTTCTTAGTTCCTACCTCCGGTGTTGCGCTTAAATGGGTCCCCCCGGAAACGGGGGCCCGTTTTTTTGGTTCCTACCCCCTTTTTTTGGTTCCTACCCCCGGTGTCGCGCTTAAATGGGTCCCCCCGGAAACGGGGGCCCGTTTTTTTGGTTCCTACCCCCGTTTTTTAGTTCCTACCCCCTGTGTCGCGCTTAAATGGGTCCCCCCGGAAACGGGGGCCCGTTTTTTTGGTTCCTACCCCCGTTTTTTGGTTCCTACCCCCGGTGTCGCGCTTAAATGGGTCCCCCCGGAAACGGGGGCCCGTTTTTTTGGTTCGTACCTCCGTTTTTTGGTTCCTACCCCCTGTGTCGCTCTTAAATGGGTCCCCCCGGAAACAGGGGCCCGTTTTTTTGGTTCCTACCCCTGTTTTTTGGTTCCTACCCCCGCTGTCGCTCTTAAATGGGTCCCCCAGGAAACAGGGGCCCGTTTTTTTGGTTCCTACCCCCTTTTTTTGGTTCTTACCCCCGGTGTCGCGCTTAAATGGGTCCCCCCGGAAACGGGGGCCCGTTTTTTTGGTTCCTACCCCCTTTTTTTGGTTCCTACCCCCGGTGTCGCGCTTAAATGGGTCCCCCCGGAAACGTGGGCCTGTTTTTTTGGTTCCTACCCCCGTTTTTTGGTTCCTACCCCGGATTCGCGCTTAAATGGGTCCCCCCGGAAACGGGGGCCCGTTTTTCTGGTTCCTACCCCCGTTTTTTGGTTCCTACCCCCGGTGTCGCGCTTAAATGGGTCCCCCCGGAAACGGGGGCCCGTTTTTTTGGTTCCCACCCCCGTTTTTTGGTTCCTACCCCCGGTGTCGCGCTTAAATGGGTCCCCCCGGAAACGGGGGCCCGTTTTTTTGGTTCCTACCCCCGTTTTTTGGTTCCTACCCCCGGTGTCGCGCTTAAATGGGTCCCCCCGGAAACGGGGGCCCGTTTTTTTGCTTCCTACCCCCGTTTTTTGGTTCCTACCCCCGGTGTCGCTCTTAAATGGGTCCCCCCGGAAACAGGGGCCCGTTTTTTTGGTTCCTACCCCCTTTTTTTTGTTCCTACCTCCGGTGTCGCGCTTAAATGGGTCCCCCAGGAAACGGGGCCCATTTTTTTGGTTCTTACCCTCGTTTCTTGGTTCCTACCTCCGGTGTCGCGCTTAAATGGGTCCCCCCGGAAACGGGGGCCCGTTTTTTTGGTTCCTACCACCGTTTTTTGGTTCCTACCCCCGGTGTCGCGCTTAAAGGGGTCCTCCCGGAAACGGGGGCCCGTTTTTTTGGTTCCTACCCCCGTTTTTTGGTTCCTACCCCCGGTGTCGCGCTTAAATGGGTCCCCCCGGAAACGGGGGCCCGTTTTTTTGGTTTCTACCCCCGTTTTTTGGTTCCTACCCCTGGTGTCGCTCTTAAATGGGTCCCCCCGGAAACAGGGGCCCGTTTTTTTGGTTCCTACCCCTGTTTTTTGGTTCCTACCCCCGGTGTCGCGCTTAAATGGGTCCCCCCGGAAACGGGGGCCCGTTTTTTTGGTTCCTACCCCCGTTTTTTGGTTCCTACCCCCGGTGTCGCGCTTAAATGGGTCCCCCCGGAAACGGGGGCCCGTTTTTTTGGTTCCTACCCCCGTTTTTTGGTTCCTACCCCCGGTGTCGCTCTTAAATGGGTCCCCCCGGAAACAGGGGCCCGTTTTTTTGGTTCCTACCCCTGTTTTTTGGTTCCTACCCCTGTGTCGTTCTTTAATGGGTCCCCCAGGAAACAGGGGCCCGTTTCTTTGGTTCCTACCCCCTTTTTTTGGTCCTACCTCGGTGTCGCGCTTAAATGGGTCAACCAGGAAATGGGGCCCATTTTTTTGGTTCCTACCCCCGTTTTTTGGTTCCTACCCCCGGTGTCGCGCTTAAATGGGTCCCCCAGGAAACGGGGGCCCGTTTTTTTGGTTCCTACCCCAGTTTTTTGGTTCCTACCCCCGGTGTCGCGCTTAAATGGGTCCCCCTGGAAACGGGGGCCCGTTTTTTTGGTTCCTACCCCCTTTTTTGGTTCCTACCCCCGGTGTCGCGCTTAAATGGGTCCCCCCGGAAACGGGGGCCCGTTTTTTTGGTTCCTACCCCCGTTTTTTAGTTCCTACCCCCTGTGTCGCGCTTAAATGGGTCCCCCCGGAAAAGGGGGCCCGTTTTTTTGGTTCCTAAACCCGTTTTTTGGTTCCTACCCCTGGTGTCGCGCTTAAATGGGTCCCCCCGGAAACGGGGGCCCGTTTTTTTGGTTCGTACCTCCGTTTTTTGGTTCCTACCCCCTGTGTCGCTCTTAAATGGGTCCCCCCGGAAACAGGGGCCCGTTTTTTTGGTTCCTACCCCTGTTTTTTGGTTCCTACCCCCGCTCTCGCTCTTAAATGGGTCCCCCAGGAAACAGGGGCCCGTTTTTTTGGTTCCTACCCCCTTTTTTTGGTTCTTACCCCCGGTGTCGCGCTTAAATGGGTCCCCCCGGAAACGGGGGCCCGTTTTTTTGGTTCCTACCCCCTTTTTTTGGTTCCTACCCCCGGTGTCGCGCTTAAATGGGTCCCCCCGGAAACGTGGGCCTGTTTTTTTGGTTCCTACCCCCGTTTTTTGGTTCCTACCCCGGATTCGCGCTTAAATGGGTCCCCCCGGAAACGGGGGCCCGTTTTTCTGGTTCCTACCCCCGTTTTTGGTTCCTACCCCCGGTGTCGCGCTTAAATGGGTCCCCCCGGAAACGGGGGCCCGTTTTTTTGGTTCCCACCCCCGTTTTTTGGTTCCTACCCCCGGTGTCGCGCTTAAATGGGTCCCCCCGGAAACGGGGGCCCGTTTTTTTGGTTCCTACCCCCGTTTTTTGGTTCCTACCCCCGGTGTCGCGCTTAAATGGGTCCCCCCGGAAACGGGGGCCCGTTTTTTTGCTTCCTACCCCCGTTTTTTGGTTCCTACCCCTGGTGTCGCGCTTAAATGGGTCCCCCAGGAAACAGGGGCCCGTTTTTTTGGTTCCTACCCCCGTTTTTTGGTTCCTACCCCCGGTGTCGCGCTTAAATGGGTCCCCCTGGAAACGGGGGCCCGTTTTTTTGGTTCCTACCCCCGTTTTTTAGTTCCTACCCCCTGTGTCGCGCTTAAATGGGTCTCCCCGGAAACGGGGCCCGTTTTTTTGGTTCCTACCCCCGTTTTTTGGTTCCTACCCCGGTGTCGCGCTTAAATGGGTCCCCCGGAAACGGGGGCCCGTTTTTTTGGTTCGTACCTCCGTTTTTTGGTTCCTACCCCCTGTGCCGCTCTTAAATGGGTCCCCCCGGAAACAGGGGCCCGTTTTTTTGGTTCCTACCCCTGTTTTTTGGTTCCTACCGCCGCTGTCGCTCTTAAATGGGTCCCCCAGGAAACAGGGGCCCGTTTTTTTGGTTCCTACCCCCTTTTTTTGGTTCTTACCCCCGGTGTCGCGCTTAATGGGTCCCCCCGGAAACGGGGGCCCGTTTTTTTGGTTCCTACCCCCTTTTTTTGGTTCCTACCCCCGGTGTCGCGCTTAAATGGGTCCCCCCGGAAACGTGGGCCTGTTTTTTTGGTTCCTACCCCCGTTTTTTGGTTCCTACCCCGGATTCGCGCTTAAATGGGTCCCCCGGAAACGGGGGCCCGTTTTTCTGGTTCCTACCCCCGTTTTTTGGTTCCTACCCCCGGTGTCGCGCTTAAATGGGTCCCCCAGGAAACAGGGGCCCATTTTTTTGGTTCCTACCCCCTTTTTTTGGTTCTTACCCCCGGTGTCGCGCTTAAATGGGTCCCCCCGGAAACGGGGGTCCGTTTTTTTGGTTCCTACCCCCTTTTTTTGGTTCCTACCCCCAGTGTCGCGCTTAAATGGGTCCCCCCGGAAACGGGGGCCCTTTTTTTGGTTCCTACCCCCGTTTTTTGGTTCCTACCCCCGGTGTCGCTCTTAAATGGGTCCCCCCGGAAACAGGGGCCCGTTTTTTTGGTTCCTACCCCCTTTTTTTTGTTCCTACCTCCGGTGTCGCGCTTAAATGGGTCCCCCAGGAAACGGGGCCCATTTTTTTGGTTCCTACCCTCGTTTCTTGGTTCCTACCTCCGGTGTCGCGCTTAAATGGGTCCCCCCGGAAACGGGGGCCCGTTTTTTTGGTTCCTACCACCGTTTTTTGGTTCCTACACCCGGTGTCGCGCTTAAATGGTTCCCCCCGGAAACGGGGGCCCGTTTTTTTGGTTCCTACCCCCGTTTTTTGGTTCCTACCCAGGTGGCGCGCTTAAATGTGTCCCCACAGAAACGGGGGCCCGTTTTTTTTGGTTCCTACCCCCGTTTTTGGTCCTACCCCCGTTGTCGCGCTTAAAGGGGTCCTCCCGGAAACGGGGGCCCGTTTTTTTGGTTCCTACCCCCGTTTTTTGGTTCCTACCCCTGGTGTCGCTCTTAAATGGGTCCCCCCGGAAACAGGGGCCCGTTTTTTTGGTTCCTACCCCTGTTTTTGGTTCCTACCCCCGGTGTCGCGCTTAAATGGGTCCTCCCGGAAACGGGGGCCCGTTTTTTTGGTTCCTACCCCCGTTTTTTGGTTCCTACCCCCGGTGTCGCGCTTAAATGGGTCCCCCCGGAAACGGGGGCCCGTTTTTTTGGTTCCTACCCCCGTTTTTTGGTTCCTACCCCCGGTGTCGCTCTTAAATGGGTCCCCCCGGAAACAGGGGCCCGTTTTTTTGGTTCCTACCCCTGTTTTTTGGTTCCTACCCCTGTGTCGTTCTTTAATGGGTCCCCCAGGAAACAGGGGCCCGTTTCTTTGGTTCCTACCCCCTTTTTTTGGTTCCTACCTCGGTGTCGCGCTTAAATGGGTCCCCCAGGAAATGGGGCCCATTTTTTTGGTTCCTACCCCCGTTTTTTGGTTCCTACCCCCGGTGTCGCGCTTAAATGGGTCCCCCAGGAAACGGGGGCCCGTTTGTTTGGTTCCTACCCCCGTTTTTTGGTTCCTACCCCCGGTGTCGCGCTTAAATGGGTCCCCCTGGAAACGGGGGCCCGTTTTTTTGGTTCCTACCCCCGTTTCTTAGTTCCTACCTCCGGTGTTGCGCTTAAATGGGTCCCCCCGGAAACGGGGGCCCGTTTTTTTGGTTCCTACCCCCTTTTTTTGGTTCCTACCCCCGGTGTCGCGCTTAAATGGGTCCCCCCGGAAACGGGGGCCCGTTTTTTTGGTTCCTACCCCCGTTTTTTAGTTCCTACCCCCTGTGTCGCGCTTAAATGGGTCCCCCCGGAAACGGGGGCCCGTTTTTTTGGTTCCTACCCCCGTTTTTTGGTTCCTACCCCCGGTGTCGCGCTTAAATGGGTCCCCCCGGAAACGGGGGCCCGTTTTTTTGGTTCGTACCTCCGTTTTTTGGTTCCTACCCCCTGTGTCGCTCTTAAATGGGTCCCCCCGGAAACAGGGGCCCGTTTTTTTGGTTCCTACCCCTGTTTTTTGGTTCCTACCCCCGCTGTCGCTCTTAAATGGGTCCCCCAGGAAACAGGGGCCCGTTTTTTTGGTTCCTACCCCCTTTTTTTGGTTCTTACCCCCGGTGTCGCGCTTAAATGGGTCCCCCCGGAAACGGGGGCCCGTTTTTTTGGTTCCTACCCCCTTTTTTTGGTTCCTACCCCCGGTGTCGCGCTTAAATGGGTCCCCCCGGAAACGTGGGCCTGTTTTTTTGGTTCCTACCCCCGTTTTTTGGTTCCTACCCTGGATTCGCGCTTAAATGGGTCCCCCCGGAAACGGGGGCCCGTTTTTCTGGTTCCTACCCCCGTTTTTTGGTTCCTACCCCCGGTGTCGCGCTTAAATGGGTCCCCCAGGAAACAGGGGCCCGTTTTTTTGGTTCCTACCCCCTTTTTTTGGTTCCTACCCCCCGGTGTCGCGCTTAAATGGGTCCCCCCGGAAACGTGGGCCTGTTTTTTTGGTTCCTACCCCCGTTTTTTGGTTCCTACCCCGGATTCGCGCTTAAATGGGTCCCCCCGGAAACGGGGGCCCGTTTTCTGGTTCCTACCCCCGTTTTTTGGTTCCTACCCCCGGTGTCGCGCTTAAATGGGTCCCCCCGGAAACGGGGGCCCGTTTTTTTGGTTCCTACCCCCTTTTTTTTGTTCCTACCTCCGGTGTCGCGCTTAAATGGGTCCCCCAGGAAACGGGGCCCATTTTTTTGGTTCCTAGCCTCGTTTCTTGGTTCCTACCTCCGGTGTCGCGCTTAAATGGGTCCCCCCGGAAACGGGGGCCCGTTTTTTTGGTTCCTACCACCGTTTTTTGGTTCCTACCCCCGGTGTCGCGCTTAAATGGTTCCCCCCGGAAACGGGGGCCCGTTTTTTTGGTTCCTACCGCCGTTTTTTGGTTCCTACCCCACGTGTCGCGCTTAAATGTGTCCCCACAGAAACGGGGGCCCGTTTTTTTTGGTTCCTACCCCCGTTTTTTGCTTCCTACCCCCGTTGTCGCGCTTAAAGGGGTCCTCCCGGAAACGGGGGCCCGTTTTTTTGGTTCCTACCCCCGTTTTTTGGTTCCTACCCCCGGTGTCGCGCTTAAATGGGTCCCCCCGGAAACGGGGGCCCGTTTTTTTTGGTTTCTACCCCCGTTTTTTGGTTCCTACCCCTGGTGTCGCTCTTAAATGGGTCCCCCCGGAAACAGGGGCCCGTTTTTTTGGTTCCTACCCCTGTTTTTTGGTTCCTACCCCCGGTGTCGCGCTTAAATGGGTCCCCCCGGAAACGGGGGCCCGTTTTTTTGGTTCCTACCCCCGTTTTTTGGTTCCTACCCCCGGTGTCGCGCTTAAATGGGTCCCCCCGGAAACGGGGGCCCGTTTTTTTGGTTCCTACCCCCGTTTTTGGTTCCTACCCCCGGATTCACGCTTAAATGGGTCCGCCCGGAAACGGGGGCCCGTTTTTTTGGTTCCTACCCCCGTTTTTTGGTTCCTACCCCCGGTGTCGCGGTTAAATGTGTCCCCCCGGAAACGGGGGCCCGTTTTTTTGGTTCCTACCCCCGTTTTTTGGTTCCTACCCCCGGTGTCGCGCTTAAATGGGTCCCCCCGGAAACGGGGGCCCGTTTTTTTTGGTTCCTACCCCCGTTTTTTCGTTCCTACCCCCGGTGTCGCGCTTAAATGGGTCCCCCCGGAAACGGGGGCCCGTTTTTTTGGTTCCTACCCCTGTTTTTTGGTTCCTACCCCCGGTGTCGCGCTTAAATGGGTCCCCCAGGAAACAGGGGCCCGTTTTTTTGGTTCCTACCCCCGTTTTTTGGTTCCTACCCCCGGTGTCGCGCTTAAATGGGTCCCCCCGGGAACGGGGGCCCGTTTTTTTGGTTCCTGCCCCCGTTTTTTAGTTCCTACCCCCGGTGTCGCTCTTAAATGGGTCCCCCCGGAAACAGGGGCCCATTTTTTTGGTTCCTACCCGTTTTTTGGTTCCTACCCCTGGTGTTGCGCTTAAATGGGTCCCCCAGGAAACATGGGCCCGTTTTTTTGGTTCCTACCCCCTTTTTTTGGTTCTTACCCCCGGTGTCGCGCTTAAATGGGTCCCCCCGGAAACGGGGGCCCGTTTTTTTGGTTCCTACCCCCGTTTTTTGGTTCCTACCCCAGGTGTCGCGCTTAAATGTGTCCCCACAGAAACGGTGGCCCGTTTTTTTTGGTCCTACCCCCGTTTTTTGGTTCCTACCCCCGTTGTCGCGCTTAAAGGGGTCCTCCCGGAAACGGGGGCCCGTTTTTTTGGTTCCTACCCCCGTTTTTTGGTTCCTACCCCTGGTGTCGCTCTTAAATGGGTCCCCCCGGAAACAGGGGCCCGTTTTTTTGGTTCCTACCCCTATTTTTTGGTTCCTACCCCGGTGTCGCGCTTAAATGGGTCCCCCAGGAAACAGGGGCCCGTTTTTTTGGTTCCTACCCCCTTTTTTTGGTTCTTACCTCCGGTGTCGCGCTTAAATGGGTCCCCCCGGAAACGGGGGCCCGTTTTTTTGGTTCCTACCCCCTTTTTTTGGTTCCTACCCCCGGTGTCGCGCTTAAATGGGTCCCTCCGGAAACGGGGGCCCGTTTTTTTGGTTCCTACCCCCGTTTTTTGGTTCCTACCCCCTGTGTCGCGCTTAAATGGGTCCCCCCGGAAACGGGGGCCCGTTTTTTTGGTTCCTACCCCTGTTTTTTGGTTCCTACCCCCGGTGTCGCTCTTAAATGGGTCCCCCAGGAAACAGGGGCCCGTTTTTTTGGTTCCTACCCCCTTTTTTTGGTTCTTACCCCCGGTGTCGCGCTTAAATGGGTCCCCCCGGAAACGGGGGCCCGTTTTTTTGGTTCCTACCCCCTTTTTTGGTTCCTACAACCGGTGTCACGCTTAAATGGGTCCCCCGCAAACGTGCGCCTGTTTTTTTGGTTCCTACCCCCGTTTTTTGGTTCCTACCCCCGGATTCGCGCTTAAATGGGTCCCCCGGAAACGGGGGCCCGTTTTTTTGGTTCCTACCCCCGTTTTTTGGTTCCTACCCCCGGTGTCGCGCTTAAATGGGTCCCCCCGGAAACGGGGGCCCGTTTTATTGGTTCCCACCCCCGTTTTTTGGTTCCTACCCCCGGTGTCGCGCTTAAATGGGTCCCCCCGGAAACGGGGGCCCGTTTTTTTGGTTCCTACCCCCGTTTTTTGGTTCCTACCCCCGGTGTCGCGCTTAAATGGGTCCCCCCGGAAACGGGGGCCCGTTTTTTTGCTTCCTACCCCCGTTTTTTGGTTCCTACCCCTGGTGTCGCGCTTAAATGGGTCCCCAGGAAACAGGGGCCCGTTTTTTTGGTTCCTACCCCCGTTTTTTGGTTCCTACCCCCGGTGTCGCGCTTAAATGGGTCCCCCTGGAAACGGGGCCCGTTTTTTTGGTTCCTACCCCCGTTTTTAGTTCCTACCCCCTGTGTCGCGCTTAAATGGGTCTACCCGGAAACGGGGGCCCGTTTTTTTGGTTCCTACCCCCGTTTTTTGGTTCCTACCCCCGGTGTCGCGCTTAAATGGGTCCCCCCGGAAACGGGGGCCCGTTTTTTTTGGTTCGTACCTCCGTTTTTTGGTTCCTACCCCCTGTGCCGCTCTTAAATGGGTCCCCCCGGAAACAGGGGCCCGTTTTTTTGGTTCCTACCCCTGTTTTTTGGTTCCTACCGCCGCTGTCGCTCTTAAATGGGTCCCCCAGGAAACAGGGGCCCGTTTTTTTGGTTCCTACCCCCTTTTTTTGGTTCTTACCCCCGGTGTCGCGCTTAAATGGGTCCCCCCGGAAACGGGGGCCCGTTTTTTTGGTTCCTACCCCCTTTTTTTGGTTCCTACCCCCGGTGTCGCGCTTAAATGGGTCCCCCCGGAAACGTGGGCCTGTTTTTTTGGTTCCTACCCCCGTTTTTTGGTTCCTACCCGGATTCGCGCTTAAATGGGTCCCCCCGGAAACGGGGGCCCGTTTTTCTGGTTCCTACCCCCGTTTTTGGTTCCTACCCCCGGTGTCGCGCTTAAATGGGTCCCCCAGGAAACAGGGCCCGTTTTTTTGGTTCCTACCCCCTTTTTTTGGTTCTTACCCCCGGTGTCGCGCTTAAATGGGTCCCCCCGGAAACGGGGGTCCGTTTTTTTGGTTCCTACCCCCTTTTTTTGGTTCCTACCCCCAGTGTCGCGCTTAAATGGGTCCCCCCGGAAACGGGGGCCCTTTTTTTGGTTCCTACCCCCGTTTTTTGGTTCCTACCCCCGGTGTCGCGCTTAAATGGGTCCCCCCGGAAACGGGGGCCCGTTTTTTTGGTTCCTACCCCCGTTTTTTGGTTCCTACCCCCGGATTCACGCTTAAATGGGTCCGCCCGGAAACGGGGGCCCGTTTTTTTTGGTTCCTACCCCCGTTTTTTGGTTCCTACCCCCGGTGTCGCGGTTAAATGTGTCCCCCCGGAAACGGGGGCCCGTTTTTTGGTTCCTACCCCCGTTTTTTGGTTCCTACCCCCGGTGTCGCGCTTAAATGGGTCCCCCCGGAAACGGGGGCCCGTTTTTTTGGTTCCTACCCCCGTTTTTTCGTTCCTACCCCCGGTGTCGCGCTTAAATGGGTCCCCCCGGAAACGGGGGCCCGTTTTTTTGGTTCCTACCCCTGTTTTTTGGTTCCTACCCCCGGTGTCGCGCTTAAATGGGTCCCCCAGGAAACAGGGGCCCGTTTTTTTGGTTCCTACCCCCGTTTTTTGGTTCCTACCCCCGGTGTCGCGCTTAAATGGGTCCCCCCGGGAACGGGGGCCCGTTTTTTTGGTTCCTGCCCCCGTTTTTTAGTTCCTACCCCCGGTGTCGCTCTTAAATGGGTCCCCCCGGAAACAGGGGCCCATTTTTTTGGTTCCTACCCGTTTTTTGGTTCCTACCCTGGTGTTGCGCTTAAATGGGTCCCCCAGGAAACATGGGCCCGTTTTTTTTGGTTCCTACCCCCTTTTTTTGGTTCTTACCCCCGGTGTCGCGCTTAAATGGGTCCCCCCGGAAACGGGGGCCCGTTTTTTTGGTTCCTACCCCCGTTTTTTGGTTCCTACCCCAGGTGTCGCGCTTAAATATGTCCCCACAGAAACGGTGGCCCGTTTTTTTTGGTTCCTACCCCCGTTTTTTGGTTCCTACCCCCGTTGTCGCGCTTAAAGGGGTCCTCCCGGAAACGGGGGCCCGTTTTTTTTGGTTCCTACCCCGTTTTTTGGTTCCTACCCCTGGTGTCGCTCTTAAATGGGTCCCCCCGGAAACAGGGGCCCGTTTTTTTGGTTCCTACCCCTATTTTTTGGTTCCTACCCCCGGTGTCGCGCTTAAATGGGTCCCCCAGGAAACAGGGGCCCGTTTTTTTGGTTCCTACCCCCTTTTTTGGTTCTTACCTCCGGTGTCGCGCTTAAATGGGTCCCCCCGGAAACGGGGGCCCGTTTTTTTGGTTCCTACCCCCTTTTTTTGGTTCCTACCCCCGGTGTCGCGCTTAAATGGGTCCCTCCGGAAACGGGGGCCCGTTTTTTTGGTTCCTACCCCCGTTTTTTGGTTCCTACCCCCTGTGTCGCGCTTAAATGGGTCCCCCCGGAAACGGGGGCCCGTTTTTTTGGTTCCTACCCCTGTTTTTTGGTTCCTACCCCCGGTGTCGCTCTTAAATGGGTCCCCCAGGAAACAGGGGCCCGTTTTTTTGGTTCCTACCCCCTTTTTTTGGTTCTTACCCCGGTGTCGCGCTTAAATGGGTCCCCCCGGAAACGGGGGCCCGTTTTTTTGGTTCCTACCCCCTTTTTTTGGTTCCTACAACCGGTGTCACGCTTAAATGGGTCCCCCCGCAAACGTGCGCCTGTTTTTTTGGTTCCTACCCCCGTTTTTTGGTTCCTACCCCCGGATTCGCGCTTAATGGGTCCCCCCGGAAACGGGGGCCCGTTTTTTTGGTTCCTACCCCCGTTTTTTGGTTCCTACCCCCGGTGTCGCGCTTAAATGGGTCCCCCCGGAAACGGGGGCCCGTTTTATTGGTTCCCACCCCCGTTTTTTGGTTCCTACCCCCGGTGTCGCGCTTAAATGGGTCCCCCCGGAAACGGGGGCCCGTTTTTTTTTGGTTCCTACCCCCGTTTTTTGGTTCCTACCCCCGGTGTCGCGCTTAAATGGGTCCCCCGGAAACGGGGGCCCGTTTTTTTGCTTCCTACCCCCGTTTTTTGGTTCCTACCCCTGGTGTCGCGCTTAAATGGGTCCCCCAGGAAACAGGGGCCCGTTTTTTTGGTTCCTACCCCCGTTTTTTGGTTCCTACCCCCGGTGTCGCGCTTAAATGGGTCCCCCTGGAAACGGGGGCCCGTTTTTTTGGTTCCTACCCCCGTTTTTTAGTTCCTACCCCCTGTGTCGCGCTTAAATGGGTCTACCCGGAAACGGGGCCCGTTTTTTTTGGTTCCTACCCCCGTTTTTTGGTTCCTACCCCCGGTGTCGCGCTTAAATGGGTCCCCCCGGAAACGGGGGCCCGTTTTTTTGGTTCGTACCTCCGTTTTTTGGTTCCTACCCCCTGTGCCGCTCTTAAATGGGTCCCCCCGGAAACAGGGGCCCGTTTTTTTGGTTCCTACCCCTGTTTTTTGGTTCCTACCGCCGCTGTCGCTCTTAAATGGGTCCCCCAGGAAACAGGGGCCCGTTTTTTTGGTTCCTACCCCCTTTTTTTGGTTCTTACCCCCGGTGTCGCGCTTAAATGGGTCCCCCGGAAACGGGGGCCCGTTTTTTTGGTTCCTACCCCCTTTTTTTGGTTCCTACCCCCGGTGTCGCGCTTAAATGGGTCCCCCCGGAAACGTGGGCCTGTTTTTTTGGTTCCTACCCCCGTTTTTTGGTTCCTACCCCGGATTCGCGCTTAAATGGGTCCCCCCGGAAACGGGGGCCCGTTTTTCTGGTTCCTACCCCCGTTTTTTGGTTCCTACCCCCGGTGTCGCGCTTAAATGGGTCCCCAGGAAACAGGGGCCCGTTTTTTTGGTTCCTACCCCCTTTTTTTGGTTCTTACCCCCGGTGTCGCGCTTAAATGGGTCCCCCCGGAAACGGGGGTCCGTTTTTTTGGTTCCTACCCCCTTTTTTTGGTTCCTACCCCCAGTGTCGCGCTTAAATGGGTCCCCCCGGAAACGGGGCCCTTTTTTTGGTTCCTACCCCCGTTTTTTGGTTCCTACCCCCGGTGTCGCTCTTAAATGGGTCCCCCGGAAACAGGGGCCCGTTTTTTTGGTTCCTACCCCCTTTTTTTTGTTCCTACCTCCGGTGTCGCGCTTAAATGGGTCCCCCAGGAAACGGGGCCCATTTTTTTGGTTCCTACCCTCGTTTCTTGGTTCCTACCTCCGGTGTCGCGCTTAAATGGGTCCCCCCGGAAACGGGGGCCCGTTTTTTTGGTTCCTACCACCGTTTTTTGGTTCCTACACCCGGTGTCGCGCTTAAATGGTTCCCCCCGGAAACGGGGGCCCGTTTTTTGGTTCCTACCCCCGTTTTTTGGTTCCTACCCCAGGTGGCGCGCTTAAATGTGTCCCCACAGAAACGGGGGCCCGTTTTTTTTGGTTCCTACCCCCGTTTTTTGGTTCCTACCCCCGTTGTCGCGCTTAAAGGGGTCCTCCCGGAAACGGGGGCCCGTTTTTTTGGTTCCTACCCCCGTTTTTTGGTTCCTACCCCCGGTGTCGCGCTTAAATGGGTCCCCCGGAAACAGGGGCCCGTTTTTTTGGTTTCTACCCCCGTTTTTTGGTTCCTACCCCTGGTGTCGCTCTTAAATGGGTCCCCCCGGAAACAGGGGCCCGTTTTTTTGGTTCCTACCCCTGTTTTTTGGTTCCTACCCCGGTGTCGCGCTTAAATGGGTCCTCCCGGAAACGGGGGCCCGTTTTTTTTGGTTCCTACCCCCGTTTTTTGGTTCCTACCCCCGGTGTCGCGCTTAAATGGGTCCCCCCGGAAACGGGGGCCCGTTTTTTTGGTTCCTACCCCCGTTTTTTGGTTCCTACCCCCGGTGTCGCTCTTAAATGGGTCCCCCCGGAAACAGGGGCCCGTTTTTTTGGTTCCTACCCCTGTTTTTTGGTTCCTACCCCTGTGTCGTTCTTTAATGGGTCCCCCAGGAAACAGGGGCCCGTTTCTTTGGTTCCTACCCCCTTTTTTTGGTTCCTACCTCGGTGTCGCGCTTAAATGGGTCCCCCAGGAAATGGGGCCCATTTTTTTGGTTCCTACCCCCGTTTTTTGGTTCCTACCCCCGGTGTCGCGCTTAAATGGGTCCCCCAGGAAACGGGGGCCCGTTTGTTTGGTTCCTACCCCCGTTTTTTGGTTCCTACCCCCGGTGTCGCGCTTAAATGGGTCCCCCTGGAAACGGGGGCCCGTTTTTTTGGTTCCTACCCCCGTTTCTTAGTTCCTACCTCCGGTGTTGCGCTTAAATGGGTCCCCCCGGAAACGGGGGCCCGTTTTTTTGGTTCCTACCCCCTTTTTTTGGTTCCTACCCCCGGTGTCGCGCTTAAATGGGTCCCCCCGGAAACGGGGGCCCGTTTTTTTGGTTCCTACCCCCGTTTTTTAGTTCCTACCCCCTGTGTCGCGCTTAAATGGGTCCCCCCGGAAACGGGGGCCCGTTTTTTTGGTTCCTACCCCCGTTTTTTGGTTCCTACCCCCGGTGTCGCGCTTAAATGGGTCCCCCCGGAAACGGGGGCCCGTTTTTTTGGTTCGTACCTCCGTTTTTTGGTTCCTACCCCCTGTGTCGCTCTTAAATGGGTCCCCCCGGAAACAGGGGCCCGTTTTTTTGGTTCCTACCCCTGTTTTTTGGTTCCTACCCCCGCTGTCGCTCTTAAATGGGTCCCCCAGGAAACAGGGGCCCGTTTTTTTGGTTCCTACCCCCTTTTTTTGGTTCTTACCCCCGGTGTCGCGCTTAAATGGGTCCCCCCGGAAACGGGGGCCCGTTTTTTTTGGGTTCCTACCCCCTTTTTTTGGTTCCTACCCCCGGTGTCGCGCTTAAATGGGTCCCCCGGAAACGTGGGCCTGTTTTTTTGGTTCCTACCCCCGTTTTTTGGTTCCTACCCTGGATTCGCGCTTAAATGGGTCCCCCGGAAACGGGGGCCCGTTTTTCTGGTTCCTACCCCCGTTTTTTGGTTCCTACCCCCGGTGTCGCGCTTAAATGGGTCCCCCAGGAAACAGGGGCCCGTTTTTTTGGTTCCTACCCCCTTTTTTTGGTTCCTACCCCCGGTGTCGCGCTTAAATGGGTCCCCCCGGAAACGTGGGCCTGTTTTTTTGGTTCCTACCCCCGTTTTTTGGTTCCTACCCCGGATTCGCGCTTAAATGGGTCCCCCCGGAAACGGGGGCCCGTTTTTCTGGTTCCTACCCCCGTTTTTTGGTTCCTACCCCGGTGTCGCGCTTAAATGGGTCCCCCGGAAACGGGGGCCCGTTTTTTTGGTTCCTACCCCCTTTTTTTTGTTCCTACCTCCGGTGTCGCGCTTAAATGGGTCCCCCAGGAAACGGGGCCCATTTTTTTGGTTCCTAGCCTCGTTTCTTGGTTCCTACCTCCGGTGTCGCGCTTAAATGGGTCCCCCCGGAAACGGGGGCCCGTTTTTTTGGTTCCTACCACCGTTTTTTGGTTCCTACCCCCGGTGTCGCGCTTAAATGGTTCCCCCCGGAAACGGGGGCCCGTTTTTTTGGTTCCTACCCCCGTTTTTTGGTTCCTACCCCAGGTGTCGCGCTTAAATGTGTCCCCACAGAAACGGGGGCCCGTTTTTTTTGGTTCCTACCCCCGTTTTTTGGTTCCTACCCCCGTTGTCGCGCTTAAAGGGGTCCTCCCGGAAACGGGGGCCCGTTTTTTTGGTTCCTACCCCCGTTTTTTGGTTCCTACCCCCGGTGTCGCGCTTAAATGGGTCCCCCCGGAAACGGGGGCCCGTTTTTTTGGTTTCTACCCCCGTTTTTTGGTTCCTACCCCTGGTGTCGCTCTTAAATGGGTCCCCCCGGAAACAGGGGCCCGTTTTTTTGGTTCCTACCCCTGTTTTTTGGTTCCTACCCCCGGTGTCGCGCTTAAATGGGTCCCCCCGGAAACGGGGCCCGTTTTTTTGGTTCCTACCCCCGTTTTTTGGTTCCTACCCCCGGTGTCGCGCTTAAATGGGTCCCCCCGGAAACGGGGGCCCGTTTTTTTGGTTCCTACCCCCGTTTTTTGGTTCCTACCCCCGGATTCACGCTTAAATGGGTCCGCCGGAAACGGGGGCCCGTTTTTTTGGTTCCTACCCCCGTTTTTTGGTTCCTACCCCCGGTGTCGCGGTTAAATGTGTCCCCCCGGAAACGGGGGCCCGTTTTTTTGGTTCCTACCCCCGTTTTTTGGTTCCTACCCCCGGTGTCGCGCTTAAATGGGTCCCCCGGAAACGGGGGCCCGTTTTTTTGGTTCCTACCCCCGTTTTTTCGTTCCTACCCCCGGTGTCGCGCTTAAATGGGTCCCCCCGGAAACGGGGGCCCGTTTTTTTGGTTCCTACCCCTGTTTTTTGGTTCCTACCCCCGGTGTCGCGCTTAAATGGGTCCCCCAGGAAACAGGGGCCCGTTTTTTTGGTTCCTACCCCCGTTTTTTGGTTCCTACCCCCGGTGTCGCGCTTAAATGGGTCCCCCCGGGAACGGGGGCCCGTTTTTTTGGTTCCTGCCCCCGTTTTTTAGTTCCTACCCCGGTGTCGCTCTTAAATGGGTCCCCCGGAAACAGGGGCCCATTTTTTTGGTTCCTACCCGTTTTTTGGTTCCTACCCCTGGTGTTGCGCTTAATGGGTCCCCCAGGAAACATGGGCCCGTTTTTTTGGTTCCTACCCCCTTTTTTTGGTTCTTACCCCCGGTGTCGCGCTTAAATGGGTCCCCCCGGAAACGGGGGCCCGTTTTTTTGGTTCCTACCCCCGTTTTTTGGTTCCTACCCCAGGTGTCGCGCTTAAATGTGTCCCCACAGAAACGGTGGCCCGTTTTTTTTGGTTCCTACCCCCGTTTTTTGGTTCCTACCCCCGTTGTCGCGCTTAAAGGGGTCCTCCCGGAAACGGGGGCCCGTTTTTTTGGTTCCTACCCCCGTTTTTTGGTTCCTACCCCTGGTGTCGCTCTTAAATGGGTCCCCCCGGAAACAGGGGCCCGTTTTTTTGGTTCCTACCCCTATTTTTTGGTTCCTACCCCCGGTGTCGCGCTTAAATGGGTCCCCCAGGAAACAGGGGCCCGTTTTTTTGGTTCCTACCCCCTTTTTTTGGTTCTTACCTCCGGTGTCGCGCTTAAATGGGTCCCCCGGAAACGGGGGCCCGTTTTTTTGGTTCCTACCCCCTTTTTTTGGTTCCTACCCCCGGTGTCGCGCTTAAATGGGTCCCTCCGGAAACGGGGGCCCGTTTTTTTGGTTCCTACCCCCGTTTTTTGGTTCCTACCCCCTGTGTCGCGCTTAAATGGGTCCCCCCGGAAACGGGGGCCCGTTTTTTTGGTTCCTACCCCTGTTTTTTGGTTCCTACCCCCGGTGTCGCTCTTAAATGGGTCCCCCAGGAAACAGGGGCCCGTTTTTTTGGTTCCTACCCCCTTTTTTTGGTTCTTACCCCCGGTGTCGCGCTTAAATGGGTCCCCCCGGAAACGGGGGCCCGTTTTTTTGGTTCCTACCCCCTTTTTTTGGTTCCTACAACCGGTGTCACGCTTAAATGGGTCCCCCCGCAAACGTGCGCCTGTTTTTTTGGTTCCTACCCCCGTTTTTTGGTTCCTACCCCCGGATTCGCGCTTAAATGGGTCCCCCCGGAAACGGGGGCCCGTTTTTTTGGTTCCTACCCCCGTTTTTTGGTTCCTACCCCCGGTGTCGCGCTTAAATGGGTCCCCCCGGAAACGGGGGCCCGTTTTATTGGTTCCCACCCCCGTTTTTTGGTTCCTACCCCGGTGTCGCGCTTAAATGGTTCCCCCCGGAAACGGGGGCCCGTTTTTTTGGTTCCTACCCCCGTTTTTTGGTTCCTACCCCCGGTGTCGCGCTTAAATGGGTCCCCCCGGAAACGGGGGCCCGTTTTTTTGCTTCCTACCCCCGTTTTTTGGTTCCTACCCCCGGTGTCGCGCTTAAATGGGTCCCCCAGGAAACAGGGGCCCGTTTTTTTGGTTCCTACCCCCTTTTTTGGTTCTTACCTCCGGTGTCGTGCTTAAATGGGTCCCCCCGGAAACGGGGGCCCGTTTTTTTGGTTCCTACCCCCTTTTTTTGGTTCCTACCCCCGGTGTCGCGCTTAAATGGGTCCCTCCGGAAACGGGGGCCCGTTTTTTTGGTTCCTACCCCCGTTTTTTGGTTCCTACCCCCTGTGTCGCGCTTAAATGGGTCCCCCCGGAAACGGGGGCCCGTTTTTTTGGTTCCTACCCCCGTTTTTTGGTTCCTACCCCCGGTGTCGCGCTTAAATGGGTCCCCCCGGAAACGGGGGCCCGTTTTTTTGGTTCGTACCTCCGTTTTTTGGTTCCTACCCCCTGTGTCGCTCTTAAATGGGTCCCCCCGGAAACAGGGGCCCGTTTTTTTGGTTCCTACCCCTGTTTTTTGGTTCCTACCCCCGGTGTCGCTCTTAAATGGGTCCCCCAGGAAACAGGGGCCCGTTTTTTTGGTTCCTACCA
>NW_026775287.1:0-79015 GCF_030867095.1 Alligator mississippiensis | reverse complement strand
TGGACCTAAAAACGGGGGTAGGAACCCAAAATTTGGGCCCCCGTCTCCGGGGAGACCCATTTCAGAGCATCACTGGGGTCGGCACCAAAAAACAGGTGTAAGAACCGAATAATCGGGCCCCCGTTTCCGGGGCGACCCATTTAAGCGCGACACCGGGGGTTGGAACCCAAAAAGTGGTGTAGGAACCCAATAATCGGGCCCCGTATCCGGGGGGAGCCATTTAAGCGCCACACCGGGGGGTCGGAATTGAAAAACAGGGTAGGAACCCAAAAATCGGGCCCCCGTTTCCGGGGGGAACCATTTAAGCGCTGCACCGGGTGTTGGAACACAAAAAACAGGGGTAGGAACACAAAAATCGGACCCCCGTCTCCGGGGGGACCCATTTAAGCAAAACAGCGTGGGTAGGCACCCAAAAATGGGAGTAGGAACCCAAAAATCGTTCTCCGTTTCCGGGGGAGCAATTTAAGCGCAAAACCGGGGGTAGGAAACCAAAACAGGGGTAAGAAACCAAAAATCGGGCCCCAGTTTAAGGGGGGACCCATTTAAGCGAGATACCAGCGGTAGCATTCCAAAAACGGGGGAAGGAACCCAAAAATCTGTCCCCCGTTTCCCAGGGACCCATTTAAGAGCAAAACCGGGGGTAGGCACCCAAAAACAGGGGTAGGAACCCAAAAATCTGGCCCCCGTTTAAGGGGGGTCCCATTTCAGCGCCACCGCGGCGGTAGGAACCCAAAAATGGGGGTAGGAACCCAAAAATCGGTCCCCCATTTCCGGGGGAACCCATTGAAGCACAACAATGGGGTAGGAACCTAAAAACGGGGGTAGGAACCCAAAAATAGGGTCGCCGTTTCCAGGGGGACCCATTTCATCGCGACACCTGGAGGTAGGAACTCAAAAACAGGGGTAGGAACCCAAAAATCGGGCCTCCGTTCCGGGGGGAACCATTTATGCGCTGAAGCGGGTGTTGGACCCCAAAAACGGGGGTATGAACCCAAAAATCGGTTCCCATTTCTGTGCATGACAACGGGGGTAGGAACTAAAAAAGGGAGGTAGGAACCCAAACATCGGGCCCCCGTTTCCAGGGGGAACCATTTAAGCGCGACACCGGGGGGTAGGAACTCAAAAACAGGGGTAGGAACCCAAAATTCGGGCCCCCGTCTCCGGGGAGACCCATTTCAGAGCATCACTGGGGTTAGGCACCCAAAAAGAGTTGTAGGAACCCTATAATCGGGCCGCCGTTTCCGGGGGACCCATTTAAGCGCGACACCGGGGGGTAGGCACCCAAAAACAGGGGTAGGAACCCAAAAATCTGGCCCCCTTTTAAGGGGGGTCCCATTTAAGCGCCACACCGGCGGTAGGAACCCAAAAACAGGGGTAGGAACCCAAAAAATCGGTCCCCGTTTTCGGGGGGACACATTGAAGCACGGGAATGGGGGTAGGAACCCAAAAATAGGGCCGCCGTTTCCAGGGGGACCCATTTCAGTGCGACACCGGGAGGTAGGCACTCAATAAACAGGGGTAGGAACCCAAAAATCGGGCCCCCGTTTCAAGGGGGACCCATTTAAGCGTTGCACCGGGTGTTGGAACCCAAAAACGGGGGTAAGAACACAAAAATCGGGCCTCCGTCTCCGGGGGGACCCATTTAAGCGTGACAGCGTGGGTACGCAAACAAAAACGAAGTAGGAACCCAAAAATCGGTCTCCCGTTTCCCGGGGGAGCAATTTTTTCGCAAAACCGGGGGTAGGCAACCAAAAACAGGGGTAAGAAACCAAAAATCGGGCCCCAGTTTAAGGTGGGAGCCATTTAAGCGAGACACTGGCGGTAGCATCCCAAAAACGGGGGAAGGAACCCAAAAATTGGCCCCCGTTTCTGGGGGGACCCATTTAAGCATGATAACGGGGGTAGGAACCTAAAACAGGGGGTAGGAACCCAAAATTTGGGCCCCCGTCTCCAGGGTGACACATTTAACAATGACACCGAGGGTAGGAACCCAAAAAATTAGGGGTAGGAACCCAAAAATCGGTCCCTCGTTTCCGGGGGGAACCATTTAAGCATGACAACGGGGGTAGGAACTAAAAAACGGAGGTAGGAACCCAAAAATCGGGCCCCCGTTTCCGGGGGGACCCATTTAAGCGCTGCACCGGGTGTTGGAACCCAAAAACGGGGGTAAGAACACAAAAATCGGGCCTCCGTCTCCTGGGGGACCCATTTAAGCGTGACAGCGTGGGTAGGCACCCAAAAACGGGAGTAGGAACCTAAAAATCGGTCCCCCGTTTCCCGGGGGAGCAATTTTTTCGCAAAACGGGGGTAGGCAACCAAAAACAGGGGTAAGAAACCAAAAATCGGGCCCCAGTTTAAGGTGGGACCCATTTAAGCGAGACACCGGCGGTAGCATCCCAAAAACGGGGGAAGAAACCCAAAAATTTGGCCCCCGTTTCTAGGGGGACCCATGTAAGCATGATAATGGGGGTAGGAACCTAAAAACGGGGGTAGGAACCCAAAATTTGGGCCCCCGTCTCCAGGGTGACACATTTAACAATGACACCGAGGGTAGGAACCCAAAAAGTAGGGGTAGGAACCCAAAAATCGGTCCCTCGTTTCCGGGGGGAACCATTTAAGCATGACAACGGGGTTAGGAACTAAAAAAGGGAGGTAGGAACCCAAAAATCGGGCCCCCGTTTCCGGGGGGACCCAGTTAATTGTGACACCGGGGTGTGGTTGGAACCCAAAAAGAGGTATAGGAACCAAAAATCGGGCCCCCGTTTAAGGGGGGACCGATTTAAGTGCGACACCGAGGGTTAGGAACCCCAAAACGGGGTAGGAACCCAAACATCGGGCCCCCATTTCCAGGGGGAACCATTTAAGCGCGACACCGGGGGGTAGGAACTCAAAAACAGGGGTAGGAACACAAAAATCAGGCCCCCGTTTCCAGGGGGACCCAATGAAGCACGACAACGGGGGTAGGGACCTAAAAACGGTGGTAGGAACCGAAAATTCGGGCCCCCGATCCCGGGGAGACCCATTTCAGAGCATCACTGGGGGTAGGCACCAAAAAACAGGTGTAAGAACCAACTAATCGGGCCCCCGTTTCCGGGGGCCCCATTTAAGCGCGACACCGGGGGGGGTTGGAACTCAAAAACAGGGGTAGGAACCCAAAAATCGGTCCCCGTTTCCGGGGGGACACATTGAAGCACGACAACGGGGGTAGGAACCTAAAAGCGGGGGTAGGAACCCAAAAATAGGGCTGCCGTTTCCAGGGGGACCCATTTCAGCGCGACACCGGGAGGTAGGAACTCAAAAACGTGGGTAGGAACCCAAAATTCGGGCCCCTGTCTCCGGGGAGACCCATTTCAGAGCATCACTGGGGGTAGGCACCCAAAAAGAGTTGTAGGAACCCTATAATCGGGCCGCCGTTTCCGGGGGGACCCATTTAAGCGCGACACTGGAGGGTAGGCACCCAAAAACAGGGGTAGGAACCAAAAAATCTGGCCCCTGTTTAAGGGGGGTCCCATTTAAGCGCCACAACGGCAGTAGGAACCCAAAAACGGGGGTAGGAAGCAAAAATCGGTCCCCGTTTTCGGGGGGACCCGTTTAAGCGCTGCACCGGGTGTTGGAACCCAAAAACGGGGGTAAGAACACAAAAATCGGGCCTCCGTCTCCGGGGGGACCCATTTAAGTGCGACAGCGTGGGTAGGCACCCAAAAACGGGAGTAGGAACCCAAAAATCTGTCCCCCGTTTCCCAGGGGACCCATTTAAAAGCAAAACCGGGGGTAGGCACCCAAAAACAGGGGTAGGAACCCAAAAATCTGGCCCCCGTTTAAGGGGGGGGTCCCATTTAAGTGCCACACCGGCGGTAGGAACCCAAAAACGTGGGTAGGAACACAAAATTCGGGCCCCCGTCTCCGGGGGGATCCATTTAAGCGCGACAGCGTGGGTAGGCACCCAAAAACGGGAGTAGGAACCCAAAAATCGGTCCCCCGTTTCCCGGGGGAGCAATTTTTTCGCAAAACCGGGGGTAGGCAACCAAAAACAGGGGTAAGAAACCAAAAATCTGGCCCCATTTTAAGGGGGGACCCATTTAAGCCAGACACCGGCGGTAGCATCCCAAAAACGGGGGAAGGAAACCAAAAATTTGGCCCCCGTTTCTGGCGGGACCCATTTAAGCGCGACACCGGGGTGGTAGGCGCCCAAAAACAGGGGTAGGAACCCAAAAATCTGGCCCCCGTTTAAGGGGGGTCCCATTTAAGCGCCACACCGGCGGTAGGAACCCAAAAACGGGGGTAGGAACCCAAAAATCGGTCCCCCGTTTTCGGGGGGACACATTGAAGCACGACAATGGGGGTAGGAACCTAAAAACGGGGGTAGGACCCCAAAAATAGGCCCGCCGTTTCCAGGGGGACCCATTTCAGCGTGACACAAGGAGGTAGGCACTCAAAAACAGGGGTAGGAACCCAAAATTCGGGCCCCCGTCTCCAGGGAGACCCATTTCAGAGCAACACTGGGGGTAGGCACCCAAAAAGAGTTGTAGGAACCCTATAATCGGGCCGCCATTTCCGGGAGGACCCATTTAAGCGCGACACTGGGGGGGGTAGGCACCCCAAAACAGAGGTAGGAACCCAAAAATCTGAACCCCCGTTTAAGGGGGGTCCCATTTAAGCGCCACACCGGCGGCAGGAACCCAAAAACGGGGGTAGGAACCCAAAAATCGGTCCCCCGTTTTCGGGGGGACACATTGAAGCACGACAATGGGGGTAGGAACCTAAAAACGGGGGTACGAAGCCAAAAATAGGGACGCCGTTTCCAGGGGGACCCATTTCAGCGCGACACCGGGAGGTAGGAACTCAAAAACAGGGGTAGGAACCCAAAATTTGGGCCCCCGTCTCCGGGGAGACCCATTTCAGAGCATCACTGGGGGTAGGCACCCAAAAAGAAATGTAGGAACCCTATAATCGGGCCGCCGTTTCCGGGGGGACCCATTTAAGCGCGACACCGGGGGGTAGGCACCCCAAAACAGAGGTAGGAACCCAAAAATCTGGTCCCCGTTTAAGGGGGGTCCCATTTAAGCGCCACACCGGCGGTAGGAACCGAAAAATGGGGGTAGGAACCCAAAAATCGGTCCCCGTTTTCGGGAGGACACATTGAAGCACGACAATGGGGGTAGGAACCTAAAAACAGGGGTAGGAACCCAAAAATAGGGCCGCCGTTTAAGGGGGGGTCCCATTTAAGCGCCACACCGGCGGTAGGAACCCCAAAACGGGGGTAGGAACCCAAAAATCGGTCCTCGTTTTTGGGGGGACACATTGAAGCACGACAATGGGGGTAGGAACCTAAAAACGGGGGTAGGAACCCAAAATTAGGGCCGCCGTTTCCAGGGGGACCCATTTCAGCGCGACACCGGGAGGTAGGAACTCAAAAACAGGGGTAGGAGCCCAAAAATCGGGCCCCCGTTTCCGGGGGGACCCATTTAAGCGCTGCACCGGGTGTTGGAACCCAAAAACGGGGGTAAGAACACAAAAATCGGGCCTCTGTCTCCGGGGGGACCCATTTAAGCGCGACAGCGTGGGTAGGCACCCAAAAACGGGAGTAGGAACCCAAAAATCGGTCCCCCGTTTCCCGGGGGAGCAATTTTTTCGCAAAACCAGGCGTAGGCACCCAAAAACAGGGGTAAGAAACCAAAAATCGGGCCCCAATTTAAGGTGGGACCCATTTAAGCGAGACACCGGCGGTAGCATCCCAAAAACGGGGGAAGGAACCCAAAAATTTGGCCTCCGTTTCTGGGGGGACCCATGTAAACATGATAACGGGGGTAGGAACCTAAAAACGGGGGTAGGAACCCAAAATTTGGGCCCCCGTCTCCAGGGTGACACATTTAACAATGACACCGAGGGTAGGAACCCAAAAAATTAGGGGTAGGAACCCAAAAATCGGTCCCTCGTTTCCGGGGGGACCCATTTAAGCATGACAACGGGGGTAGGAACTAAAAAAGGGAGGTAGGAACCCAAACATCGGGCCCCCGTTTCCAGGGGGAACCATTTAAGCGCGACACCGGGGGGTAGGAACTCAAAAACAGGGGTAGGAACACAAAAATCAGGCCCCCGTTTCCGGGGGGACCCAATGAAGCACGACAACGGGGGTAGGGACCTAAAAACGGGGGTAGGAACCCAAAATTTGGGCCCCCGTCTCCGGGGAGACCCATTTCAGAGCATCACTGGGGGTCGGCACCAAAAAACAGGTGTAAGAACCGAATAATCGGGCCCCCGTTTCCGGGGCGACCCATTTAAGCGCGACACCGGGGGTTGGAACCCAAAAAGTGGTGTAGGAACCCAATAATCGGGCCCCCGTATCCGGGGGGAGCCATTTAAGCGCCACACCGGGGGGTCGGAATTGAAAAACAGGGTAGGAACCCAAAAATCGGGCCCCCGTTTCCGGGGGGAACCATTTAAGCGCTGCACCGGGTGTTGGAACACAAAAAACAGGGGTAGGAACACAAAAATCGGACCCCCGTCTCCGGGGGGACCCATTTAAGCAAAACAGCGTGGGTAGGCACCCAAAAATGGGAGTAGGAACCCAAAAATCGTTCTCCGTTTCCCGGGGGAGCAATTTAAGCGCAAAACCGGGGGTAGGAAACCAAAAACAGGGGTAAGAAACCAAAAATCGGGCCCCAGTTTAAGGGGGGACCCATTTAAGCGAGATACCAGCGGTAGCATTCCAAAAACGGGGGAAGGAACCCAAAAATCTGTCCCCCGTTTCCCAGGGGACCCATTTAAGAGCAAAACCGGGGGTAGGCACCCAAAAACAGGGGTAGGAACCCAAAAATCTGGCCCCCGTTTAAGGGGGGTCCCATTTCAGCGCCACCGCGGCGGTAGGAACCCAAAAATGGGGGTAGGAACCCAAAAATCGGTCCCCCATTTCCGGGGGAACCCATTGAAGCACAACAATGGGGGTAGGAACCTAAAAACGGGGGTAGGAACACAAAAATAGGGTCGCCGTTTCCAGGGGGACCCATTTCATCGCGACACCTGGAGGTAGGAACTCAAAAACAGGGGTAGGAACCCAAAAATCGGGCCTCCGTTCCCGGGGGGAACCATTTATGCGCTGAAGCGGTGTTGGACCCCAAAAACGGGGGTATGAACCCAAAAATCGGTTCCCATTTCTGGGGGGACCCATTGAAGCACGACAATGGGGGTAGGAACCTAAAAGCGGGGGTAGGAACCCAAAAATAGGGCTGCCGTTTCCAGGGGGACCCTTTTCAGCGCGACACCGGGAGGTAGGAACTCAAAAACAGGGGTAGGAACCCAAAATTCGGGCCCCCGTCTCCGGGGAGACCCATTTCAGAGCATCACTGGGGTTAGGCACCCAAAAAGAGTTGTAGGAACCCTATAATCGGGCCGCCGTTTCCGGGGGACCCATTTAAGCGCGACACCGGGGGGTAGGCACCCAAAAACAGGGGTAGGAACCCAAAAATCTGGCCCCCTTTTAAGGGGGGTCCCATTTAAGCGCCACACCGGCGGTAGGAACCCAAAAACAGGGGTAGGAACCCAAAAAATCGGTCCCCGTTTTCGGGGGGGACACATTGAAGCACGGGAATGGGGGTAGGAACCCAAAAATAGGGCCGCCGTTTCCAGGGGGACCCATTTCAGTGCGACACCGGGAGGTAGGCACTCAATAAACAGGGGTAGGAACCCAAAAATCGGGCCCCCGTTTCAAGGGGGACCCATTTAAGCGTTGCACCGGGTGTTGGAACCCAAAAACGGGGGTAAGAACACAAAAATCGGGCCTCCGTCTCCGGGGGGACCCATTTAAGCGTGACAGCGTGGGTACGCAAACAAAAACGAAGTAGGAACCCAAAAATCGGTCTCCCGTTTCCCGGGGGAGCAATTTTTTCGCAAAACCGGGGGTAGGCAACCAAAAACAGGGGTAAGAAACCAAAAATCGGGCCCCAGTTTAAGGTGGGAGCCATTTAAGCGAGACACTGGCGGTAGCATCCCAAAAACGGGGGAAGGAACCCAAAAATTGGCCCCCGTTTCTGGGGGGACCCATTTAAGCATGATAACGGGGGTAGGAACCTAAAACAGGGGGTAGGAACCCAAAATTTGGGCCCCCGTCTCCAGGGTGACACATTTAACAATGACACCGAGGGTAGGAACCCAAAAAATTAGGGGTAGGAACCCAAAAATCGGTCCCTCGTTTCCGGGGGGAACCATTTAAGCATGACAACGGGGGTAGGAACTAAAAAACGGAGGTAGGAACCCAAAAATCGGGCCCCCGTTTCCGGGGGGACCCATTTAAGCGCTGCACCGGGTGTTGGAACCCAAAAACGGGGGTAAGAACACAAAAATCGGGCCTCCGTCTCCTGGGGGACCCATTTAAGCGTGACAGCGTGGGTAGGCACCCAAAAACGGGAGTAGGAACCTAAAAATCGGTCCCCCGTTTCCCGGGGGAGCAATTTTTTCGCAAAACGGGGGTAGGCAACCAAAAACAGGGGTAAGAAACCAAAAATCGGGCCCCAGTTTAAGGTGGGACCCATTTAAGCGAGACACCGGCGGTAGCATCCCAAAAACGGGGGAAGAAACCCAAAAATTTGGCCCCCGTTTCTAGGGGGACCCATGTAAGCATGATAATGGGGGTAGGAACCTAAAAACGGGGGTAGGAACCCAAAATTTGGGCCCCCGTCTCCAGGGTGACACATTTAACAATGACACCGAGGGTAGGAACCCAAAAAGTAGGGGTAGGAACCCAAAAATCGGTCCCTCGTTTCCGGGGGGAACCATTTAAGCATGACAACGGGGTTAGGAACTAAAAAAGGGAGGTAGGAACCCAAAAATCGGGCCCCCGTTTCCGGGGGGACCCAGTTAATTGTGACACCGGGGTGTGGTTGGAACCCAAAAAGAGGTATAGGAACCAAAAATCGGGCCCCCGTTTAAGGGGGGACCGATTTAAGTGCGACACCGAGGGTTAGGAACCCCAAAACGGGGTAGGAACCCAAACATCGGGCCCCCATTTCCAGGGGGAACCATTTAAGCGCGACACCGGGGGGTAGGAACTCAAAAACAGGGGTAGGAACACAAAAATCAGGCCCCCGTTTCCAGGGGGACCCAATGAAGCACGACAACGGGGGTAGGGACCTAAAAACGGTGGTAGGAACCGAAAATTCGGGCCCCCGATCCCGGGGAGACCCATTTCAGAGCATCACTGGGGGTAGGCACCAAAAAACAGGTGTAAGAACCAACTAATCGGGCCCCCGTTTCCGGGGGCCCCATTTAAGCGCGACACCGGGGGGGGTTGGAACTCAAAAACAGGGGTAGGAACCCAAAAATCGGTCCCCGTTTCCGGGGGGACACATTGAAGCACGACAACGGGGGTAGGAACCTAAAAGCGGGGGTAGGAACCCAAAAATAGGGCTGCCGTTTCCAGGGGGACCCATTTCAGCGCGACACCGGGAGGTAGGAACTCAAAAACGTGGGTAGGAACCCAAAATTCGGGCCCCTGTCTCCGGGGAGACCCATTTCAGAGCATCACTGGGGGTAGGCACCCAAAAAGAGTTGTAGGAACCCTATAATCGGGCCGCCGTTTCCGGGGGGACCCATTTAAGCGCGACACTGGAGGGTAGGCACCCAAAAACAGGGGTAGGAACCAAAAAATCTGGCCCCTGTTTAAGGGGGGTCCCATTTAAGCGCCACAACGGCAGTAGGAACCCAAAAACGGGGGTAGGAAGCAAAAATCGGTCCCCGTTTTCGGGGGGACCCGTTTAAGCGCTGCACCGGGTGTTGGAACCCAAAAACGGGGGTAAGAACACAAAAATCGGGCCTCCGTCTCCGGGGGGACCCATTTAAGTGCGACAGCGTGGGTAGGCACCCAAAAACGGGAGTAGGAACCCAAAAATCTGTCCCCCGTTTCCCAGGGGACCCATTTAAAAGCAAAACCGGGGGTAGGCACCCAAAAACAGGGGTAGGAACCCAAAAATCTGGCCCCCGTTTAAGGGGGGGTCCCATTTAAGTGCCACACCGGCGGTAGGAACCCAAAAACGTGGGTAGGAACACAAAATTCGGGCCCCCGTCTCCGGGGGGATCCATTTAAGCGCGACAGCGTGGGTAGGCACCCAAAAACGGGAGTAGGAACCCAAAAATCGGTCCCCCGTTTCCCGGGGGAGCAATTTTTTCGCAAAACCGGGGGTAGGCAACCAAAAACAGGGGTAAGAAACCAAAAATCTGGCCCCATTTTAAGGGGGGACCCATTTAAGCCAGACACCGGCGGTAGCATCCCAAAAACGGGGGAAGGAAACCAAAAATTTGGCCCCCGTTTCTGGCGGGACCCATTTAAGCGCGACACCGGGGTGGTAGGCGCCCAAAAACAGGGGTAGGAACCCAAAAATCTGGCCCCCGTTTAAGGGGGGTCCCATTTAAGCGCCACACCGGCGGTAGGAACCCAAAAACGGGGGTAGGAACCCAAAAATCGGTCCCCCGTTTTCGGGGGGACACATTGAAGCACGACAATGGGGGTAGGAACCTAAAAACGGGGGTAGGACCCCAAAAATAGGCCCGCCGTTTCCAGGGGGACCCATTTCAGCGTGACACAAGGAGGTAGGCACTCAAAAACAGGGGTAGGAACCCAAAATTCGGGCCCCCGTCTCCAGGGAGACCCATTTCAGAGCAACACTGGGGGTAGGCACCCAAAAAGAGTTGTAGGAACCCTATAATCGGGCCGCCATTTCCGGGAGGACCCATTTAAGCGCGACACTGGGGGGGGTAGGCACCCCAAAACAGAGGTAGGAACCCAAAAATCTGAACCCCCGTTTAAGGGGGGTCCCATTTAAGCGCCACACCGGCGGCAGGAACCCAAAAACGGGGGTAGGAACCCAAAAATCGGTCCCCCGTTTTCGGGGGGACACATTGAAGCACGACAATGGGGGTAGGAACCTAAAAACGGGGGTACGAAGCCAAAAATAGGGACGCCGTTTCCAGGGGGACCCATTTCAGCGCGACACCGGGAGGTAGGAACTCAAAAACAGGGGTAGGAACCCAAAATTTGGGCCCCCGTCTCCGGGGAGACCCATTTCAGAGCATCACTGGGGGTAGGCACCCAAAAAGAAATGTAGGAACCCTATAATCGGGCCGCCGTTTCCGGGGGGACCCATTTAAGCGCGACACCGGGGGGTAGGCACCCCAAAACAGAGGTAGGAACCCAAAAATCTGGTCCCCGTTTAAGGGGGGTCCCATTTAAGCGCCACACCGGCGGTAGGAACCGAAAAATGGGGGTAGGAACCCAAAAATCGGTCCCCGTTTTCGGGAGGACACATTGAAGCACGACAATGGGGGTAGGAACCTAAAAACAGGGGTAGGAACCCAAAAATAGGGCCGCCGTTTAAGGGGGGGTCCCATTTAAGCGCCACACCGGCGGTAGGAACCCCAAAACGGGGGTAGGAACCCAAAAATCGGTCCTCGTTTTTGGGGGGACACATTGAAGCACGACAATGGGGGTAGGAACCTAAAAACGGGGGTAGGAACCCAAAATTAGGGCCGCCGTTTCCAGGGGGACCCATTTCAGCGCGACACCGGGAGGTAGGAACTCAAAAACAGGGGTAGGAGCCCAAAAATCGGGCCCCCGTTTCCGGGGGGACCCATTTAAGCGCTGCACCGGGTGTTGGAACCCAAAAACGGGGGTAAGAACACAAAAATCGGGCCTCTGTCTCCGGGGGGACCCATTTAAGCGCGACAGCGTGGGTAGGCACCCAAAAACGGGAGTAGGAACCCAAAAATCGGTCCCCCGTTTCCCGGGGGAGCAATTTTTTCGCAAAACCAGGCGTAGGCACCCAAAAACAGGGGTAAGAAACCAAAAATCGGGCCCCAATTTAAGGTGGGACCCATTTAAGCGAGACACCGGCGGTAGCATCCCAAAAACGGGGGAAGGAACCCAAAAATTTGGCCTCCGTTTCTGGGGGGACCCATGTAAACATGATAACGGGGGTAGGAACCTAAAAACGGGGGTAGGAACCCAAAATTTGGGCCCCCGTCTCCAGGGTGACACATTTAACAATGACACCGAGGGTAGGAACCCAAAAAATTAGGGGTAGGAACCCAAAAATCGGTCCCTCGTTTCCGGGGGGACCCATTTAAGCATGACAACGGGGGTAGGAACTAAAAAAGGGAGGTAGGAACCCAAACATCGGGCCCCCGTTTCCAGGGGGAACCATTTAAGCGCGACACCGGGGGGTAGGAACTCAAAAACAGGGGTAGGAACACAAAAATCAGGCCCCCGTTTCCGGGGGGACCCAATGAAGCACGACAACGGGGGTAGGGACCTAAAAACGGGGGTAGGAACCCAAAATTTGGGCCCCCGTCTCCGGGGAGACCCATTTCAGAGCATCACTGGGGGTCGGCACCAAAAAACAGGTGTAAGAACCGAATAATCGGGCCCCCGTTTCCGGGGCGACCCATTTAAGCGCGACACCGGGGGTTGGAACCCAAAAAGTGGTGTAGGAACCCAATAATCGGGCCCCCGTATCCGGGGGGAGCCATTTAAGCGCCACACCGGGGGGTCGGAATTGAAAAACAGGGTAGGAACCCAAAAATCGGGCCCCCGTTTCCGGGGGGAACCATTTAAGCGCTGCACCGGGTGTTGGAACACAAAAAACAGGGGTAGGAACACAAAAATCGGACCCCCGTCTCCGGGGGGACCCATTTAAGCAAAACAGCGTGGGTAGGCACCCAAAAATGGGAGTAGGAACCCAAAAATCGTTCTCCGTTTCCCGGGGGAGCAATTTAAGCGCAAAACCAAGGGGTAGGAAACCAAAAACAGGGGTAAGAAACCAAAAATCGGGCCCCAGTTTAAGGGGGGACCCATTTAAGCGAGATACCAGCGGTAGCATTCCAAAAACGGGGGAAGGAACCCAAAAATCTGTCCCCCGTTTCCCAGGGGACCCATTTAAGAGCAAAACCGGGGGTAGGCACCCAAAAACAGGGGTAGGAACCCAAAAATCTGGCCCCCGTTTAAGGGGGGTCCCATTTCAGCGCCACCGCGGCGGTAGGAACCCAAAAATGGGGGTAGGAACCCAAAAATCGGTCCCCCATTTCCGGGGGAACCCATTGAAGCACAACAATGGGGGTAGGAACCTAAAAACGGGGGTAGGAACCCAAAAATAGGGTCGCCGTTTCCAGGGGGACCCATTTCATCGCGACACCTGGAGGTAGGAACTCAAAAACAGGGGTAGGAACCCAAAAATCGGGCCTCCGTTCCCGGGGGGAACCATTTATGCGCTGAAGCGGTGTTGGACCCCAAAAACGGGGGTATGAACCCAAAAATCGGTTCCCATTTCTGGGGGGACCCATTGAAGCACGACAATGGGGGTAGGAACCTAAAAGCGGGGGTAGGAACCCAAAAATAGGGCTGCCGTTTCCAGGGGGACCCTTTTCAGCGCGACACCGGGAGGTAGGAACTCAAAAACAGGGGTAGGAACCCAAAATTCGGGCCCCCGTCTCCGGGGAGACCCATTTCAGAGCATCACTGGGGTTAGGCACCCAAAAAGAGTTGTAGGAACCCTATAATCGGGCCGCCGTTTCCGGGGGACCCATTTAAGCGCGACACCGGGGGGTAGGCACCCAAAAACAGGGGTAGGAACCCAAAAATCTGGCCCCCTTTTAAGGGGGGTCCCATTTAAGCGCCACACCGGCGGTAGGAACCCAAAAACAGGGGTAGGAACCCAAAAAATCGGTCCCCGTTTTCGGGGGGACACATTGAAGCACGGGAATGGGGGTAGGAACCCAAAAATAGGGCCGCCGTTTCCAGGGGGACCCATTTCAGTGCGACACCGGGAGGTAGGCACTCAATAAACAGGGGTAGGAACCAAAAAATCGGGCCCCCGTTTCAAGGGGGACCCATTTAAGCGTTGCACCGGGTGTTGGAACCCAAAAACGGGGGTAAGAACACAAAAATCGGGCCTCCGTCTCCGGGGGGACCCATTTAAGCGTGACAGCGTGGGTACGCAAACAAAAACGAAGTAGGAACCCAAAAATCGGTCTCCCGTTTCCCGGGGGAGCAATTTTTTCGCAAAACCGGGGGTAGGCAACCAAAAACAGGGGTAAGAAACCAAAAATCGGGCCCCAGTTTAAGGTGGGAGCCATTTAAGCGAGACACTGGCGGTAGCATCCCAAAAACGGGGGAAGGAACCCAAAAATTGGCCCCCGTTTCTGGGGGGACCCATTTAAGCATGATAACGGGGGTAGGAACCTAAAACAGGGGGTAGGAACCCAAAATTTGGGCCCCCGTCTCCAGGGTGACACATTTAACAATGACACCGAGGGTAGGAACCCAAAAAATTAGGGGTAGGAACCCAAAAATCGGTCCCTCGTTTCCGGGGGGAACCATTTAAGCATGACAACGGGGGTAGGAACTAAAAAACGGAGGTAGGAACCCAAAAATCGGGCCCCCGTTTCCGGGGGGACCCATTTAAGCGCTGCACCGGGTGTTGGAACCCAAAAACGGGGGTAAGAACACAAAAATCGGGCCTCCGTCTCCTGGGGGACCCATTTAAGCGTGACAGCGTGGGTAGGCACCCAAAAACGGGAGTAGGAACCTAAAAATCGGTCCCCCGTTTCCCGGGGGAGCAATTTTTTCGCAAAACGGGGGTAGGCAACCAAAAACAGGGGTAAGAAACCAAAAATCGGGCCCCAGTTTAAGGTGGGACCCATTTAAGCGAGACACCGGCGGTAGCATCCCAAAAACGGGGGAAGAAACCCAAAAATTTGGCCCCCGTTTCTAGGGGGACCCATGTAAGCATGATAATGGGGGTAGGAACCTAAAAACGGGGGTAGGAACCCAAAATTTGGGCCCCCGTCTCCAGGGTGACACATTTAACAATGACACCGAGGGTAGGAACCCAAAAAGTAGGGGTAGGAACCCAAAAATCGGTCCCTCGTTTCCGGGGGGAACCATTTAAGCATGACAACGGGGTTAGGAACTAAAAAAGGGAGGTAGGAACCCAAAAATCGGGCCCCCGTTTCCGGGGGGACCCAGTTAATTGTGACACCGGGGTGTGGTTGGAACCCAAAAAGAGGTATAGGAACCAAAAATCGGGCCCCCGTTTAAGGGGGGACCGATTTAAGTGCGACACCGAGGGTTAGGAACCCCAAAACGGGGTAGGAACCCAAACATCGGGCCCCCATTTCCAGGGGGAACCATTTAAGCGCGACACCGGGGGGTAGGAACTCAAAAACAGGGGTAGGAACACAAAAATCAGGCCCCCGTTTCCAGGGGGACCCAATGAAGCACGACAACGGGGGTAGGGACCTAAAAACGGTGGTAGGAACCGAAAATTCGGGCCCCCGATCCCGGGGAGACCCATTTCAGAGCATCACTGGGGGTAGGCACCAAAAAACAGGTGTAAGAACCAACTAATCGGGCCCCCGTTTCCGGGGGCCCCATTTAAGCGCGACACCGGGGGGGGTTGGAACTCAAAAACAGGGGTAGGAACCCAAAAATCGGTCCCCGTTTCCGGGGGGACACATTGAAGCACGACAACGGGGGTAGGAACCTAAAAGCGGGGGTAGGAACCCAAAAATAGGGCTGCCGTTTCCAGGGGGACCCATTTCAGCGCGACACCGGGAGGTAGGAACTCAAAAACGTGGGTAGGAACCCAAAATTCGGGCCCCTGTCTCCGGGGAGACCCATTTCAGAGCATCACTGGGGGTAGGCACCCAAAAAGAGTTGTAGGAACCCTATAATCGGGCCGCCGTTTCCGGGGGGACCCATTTAAGCGCGACACCGGAGGGTAGGCACCCAAAAACAGGGGTAGGAACCAAAAAATCTGGCCCCTGTTTAAGGGGGGTCCCATTTAAGCGCCACAACGGCAGTAGGAACCCAAAAACGGGGGTAGGAAGCAAAAATCGGTCCCCGTTTTCGGGGGGACCCATTTAAGCGCTGCACCGGGTGTTGGAACCCAAAAACGGGGGTAAGAACACAAAAATCGGGCCTCCGTCTCCGGGGGGACCCATTTAAGTGCGACAGCGTGGGTAGGCACCCAAAAACGGGAGTAGGAACCCAAAAATCTGTCCCCCGTTTCCCAGGGGACCCATTTAAAAGCAAAACCGGGGGTAGGCACCCAAAAACAGGGGTAGGAACCCAAAAATCTGGCCCCCGTTTAAGGGGGGGGTCCCATTTAAGTGCCACACCGGCGGTAGGAACCCAAAAACGTGGGTAGGAACACAAAATTCGGGCCCCCGTCTCCGGGGGGATCCATTTAAGCGCGACAGCGTGGGTAGGCACCCAAAAACGGGAGTAGGAACCCAAAAATCGGTCCCCCGTTTCCCGGGGGAGCAATTTTTTCGCAAAACCGGGGGTAGGCAACCAAAAACAGGGGTAAGAAACCAAAAATCTGGCCCCATTTTAAGGGGGGACCCATTTAAGCCAGACACCGGCGGTAGCATCCCAAAAACGGGGGAAGGAAACCAAAAATTTGGCCCCCGTTTCTGGCGGGACCCATTTAAGCGCGACACCGGGGTGGTAGGCGCCCAAAAACAGGGGTAGGAACCCAAAAATCTGGCCCCCGTTTAAGGGGGGTCCCATTTAAGCGCCACACCGGCGGTAGGAACCCAAAAACGGGGGTAGGAACCCAAAAATCGGTCCCCGTTTTCGCGGGGACACATTGAAGCACGAGAATGGGGGTAGGAACCTAAAAACAGGGGTAGGATCCCAAAAATAGGGCCGCCGTTTCCAGGGGGACCCATTTCAGTGCGACACCGGGAGGTAGGCACTCAAAAACAGGGGTAGGAACCCAAAAATCGGGCCCCCGTTTCAGGGGGGACCCATTTAAGCGCTGCACCGGGTGTTGGAACCCAAAAACGGGGGTAAGAACACAAAAATCGGGCCTCCGTCTCCCGGGGGGACCCATTTAAGCGTGACAGCGTGGGTACGCAACCGAAAACGAAGTAGGAACCCAAAAATCGGTCCCCCGTTTCCCGGGGGAGCAAGTTTTTCGCAAAACCGGGGGTAGGCAACCAAAAACAGGGGTAAGAAACCAAAAATCGGGCCCCAGTTTAAGGTGGGACCCATTTAAGCGAGACACTGGCGGTAGCATCCCAAAAACGGGGGAAGGAACCCAAAAATTGGCCCCCGTTTCTGGGGGGACCCATTTAAGCATGATAACGGGGGTAGGAACCTAAAACGGGGGATAGGAACCCAAAATTTGGGCCCCCGTCTCCAGGGTGACACATTTAACAATGACACCGAGGGTAGGAACCCAAAAAATTCGGGGTAGGAACCCAAAAATCGGTCCCTCGTTTCTGGGGGGACCCATTTAAGCATGACAACGGGGGTTGGAACTACAAAACGGAGGTAGGAACCCAAAAATCGGGCCCCCGTTTCTGGGGGGACCAATTTAAGCGTGACACCGGGGTGGTAGGCACCCAAAAACGGGTAGGAACCCAAAAATCTGGCCCCCGTTTAAGGGGGGTCCCATTTAAGCGCCACACCGGCGGTAGGAACCCAAAAACGGGGGTAGGAACCCATAAATCGGTCCCCGTTTTCGGGGGGACACATTGAAGCACGACAATGGGTGTAGGAAGCTAAAAATGGGGGTAGGAACCCAAAAATAGGGCCGCCGTTTCCAGGGGGACCCATTTCAGCGCAACACCGGGAGGTAGGAACTCAAAAACAGGGGTAGGAACCCAAAAATCGGGCCCCCGTTTCCGGGTGGACCCATTTAAGCGCTGCACCGGGTGTTGGAACCCAAAAATGGTAAGAACACAAAAATCGGGCCTCCGTCTCCGGGGGGACCCATTTAAGCACGACAGCGTGGGTAGGCACCCAAAAACGGGAGTAGGAACCCAAAAATCGGTCCCCCGTTTCCCGGGGGAGCAATTTTTTCGCAAAACCGGGGGTAGGCAACCAAAAACAGGGGTAAGAAACCTAATATCGGGCCCCAGTTTAAGGTGGCACCCATTTAAGCGAGACACCGGCGGTAGCATCCCCAAAACAGGGAAAGGAACCCAAAAATTTGGCCCCCGTTTCTGGGGGGACCCATTTAAGCATGATAATGGGGGTAGGAACCTAAAAAGGGGGATAAGAACCCAAAATTTGGGCCCCCGTCTCCAGGGTGACACATTTAACAATGACACCGAGGGTAGGAACCCAAAAAATTAGGGGTAGGAACCCAAAAATCAGTCCCTCGTTTCTGGGGGGACCCATTTAAGCATATCAACGGGGGTTGGAACTACAAAACGGAGGTAGGAACCCAAAAACCGGGCCCCCGTTTCTGGGGGGACCCATTTAAGCGTGACACCGGGGTGGTAGGCACCCTAAAACAGGGGTAGGAACCCAAAAATCTGGCCACCGTTTAAGGGGGGTCCCATTTAGGCGCCACACCGGCGGTAGGAACCCAAAAACGGGGGTAGGAACCCAAAAATACGGAAGCCGTTTCCAGGGGGACCCATTTCAGCGCAACACCGGGAGGTAGGAACTCAAAAACAGGGGTAGGAACCCAAAAATCGGGCCCCCGTTTCTGGGTGGACCCATTTAAGCGCTACACCAGGTGTTGGAACCCAAAAACGGGGGTAAGAACACAAAAATCAGGCCCCGTTTCCCGGGGGACCCAATGAAGCACGACAACGGGGGTAGGGACCTAAAAACGGGGTTAGGAACCCAAAATTCGGGCCCCCGTCTCCGGGGAGACCCATTTCAGAGCATCACTGGGGGTAGGCACCAAAAAACAGGTGTAAGAAACGAATAATTGGGCCCCCGTTTCCGGGGGGACCCATTTAAGCACGACACCGGAGGGTTGGAACCCAAAAAGTGGTGTAGAAACCCAATAATCGGACCCCCGTATCCGGGGGGACCCATTTAAGTGTGACACCGGGGAGGGGTTGGAACGCAAAAACAGGGGTAGGAACCCAAAAATCGGGCCCCTGTTTCCGGGGGGACCCATTTAAGCGCGACACCGGGGGGGTAGGCCTCCAAAAACAGGGGTAGGAACCCAAAAATCTGGCCCCCGTTTAAGGGGTGTCCCATTTAAGCGCCACACCGGCGGTAGGAACCGAAAAATGGGGGTAGGAACCCAAAAATCGGTCCCCGTTTTCGGGGTGACACATTGAAGCACGACAATGGGGGTAGGAACCTAAAAACAGGGGTAGGAACCCAAAAATAGGGCTGCCGTTTCCAGGGGGACCCATTTCAGCGCAGCACCGGGAGGTAGGAACTCAAAAACAGGGGTAGGAACCCAAAAATCGGGCCCCCGTTTCCGGGTGGACCCATTTAAGCGCTGCACCAGGTGTTGGAACCCAAAAACGGGGGTAAGAACACAAAAATCAGGCCCCGTTTCCCGGGGGACCCAATGAAGCACAACAACGGGGGTAGGGACCTAAAAACGGGGTTAGGAACCCAAAATTCGGGCCCCCGTCTCCGGGGAGACCCATTTCAGAGCATCACTGGGGGTAGGCACCAAAAAACAGGTGTAAGAAACGAATAATTGGGCCCCCGTTTCCGGGGGGACCCATTTAAGCACGACACCGGGGGGTTGGAACCCAAAAAGTGGTGTAGGAACCCAATAATCGGACCCCCGTATCCGGGGGGACCCATTTAAGTGTGACACCGGGGGGGGGTTGGAACGCAAAAACAGGGGTAGGAACCCAAAAATCGGGCCCCTGTTTCCGGGGGGACCCATTTAAGCGCGACACCGGGGGGGGGTAGGCCTCCAAAAACAGGGGTAGGAACCCAAAAATCTGGCCCCCGTTTAAGGGGGGTCCCATTTAAGCGCCACACCGGCGATAGGAACCGAAAAATGGGGGTAGGAACCCAAAAATCGGTCCCCGTTTTCGGGGTGACACATTGAAGCACAACAATGGGGGTAGGAACCTAAAAACAGGGGTAGGAACCCAAAAATAGGGCCGCCGTTTAAGGGGGGTCCCACTTAAGCGCTACACCGGCGGGAGGAACCCAAAAACGGGGGTAGGAACCCAAAAATCGGTCCCCCATTTTCGGGGGGACACATTGAAGCACGACAATGGGGGTAGGAACCTAAAAACGGGGGTAGGAACCCAAAAATCGGGCCCCCGTTTCCGGGGGGATCCATTTAAGCGCTGCATCGGGTGTTGGAACCCAAAAACTGGGGTAAGAACACAAAAATCGGGCCTCCGTCTCCGGGGGGACCCATTTAAGCACGACAGCGTGGGTAGGCACCCAAAAAAGGGAGTAGGAACCCAAAAATCGGTCCCCCGTTTCCCGGGGGAGCAATTTTTTCGCAAAACCGGGGGTAGGCAACCAAAAAGGGTAAGAAACCAAAAATCGGGCCCCAGTTTAAGGTGGCACCCATTTAAGCGAGACACCGGCAGTAGCATCCCAAAAACAGGGGAAGGAACCCAAAAATTTGGCCCCCGTTTCTGGGGGGACCCATTTAAGCATGACAACGGGGGTGGGAACTTAATAGGGAGGTAGGAACCCAAAAATCGGGCCCCTGTTTCCGGGGGGAACCATTTAATTGTGACACCGGGGGGGTTGGAACCCAAAAAGAGGTATAGGAACCAAAAATCGGGCCCCCGTTTAAGGGGGGACCGATTTAAGTGCGACATTGAGGGGTAGGAACCCCAAAACGGGGTAGGAACCCAAACATCGGGCCCCCATTTCCAGGGGGAACCATTTAAGCGTGACACCGGGGGGTAGGAACTCAAAAACAGGGTTAGGAACACAAAAATCAGGCCCCCGTTTCCGGGGGGACCCAATGAAGCATGACAACGGGGTTAGGGACCTAAAAACGGGGGTAGGAACCCAAAATTCGGGCCCCCGTCTCCGGGGAGACCCATTACAGAGCATCACTGGGGGTCGGCACCAAAAAACAGGTGTAAGAACCCAATAATCTGGCCCCTGTTTCCGGGTGGGCCCATTTAAGCGCGACACCGGGGGGTTGGAACCCAAAAAGTGGTGTAGGAACCCAATAATCGGACCCCCGTATCCGGTGGGACCCATTTAAGCGCCAGACCAGGGGAGTCGGAACTCAAAAACAGGGGTAGGAACCCAAAAATCGGGCCCCCGTTTCCGGGGGGACCCATTTAAGCGCTGCACCGGGTGTTGGAACCCAAAAACGGGGGTAGAAACACAAAAATCGGACCCCCGTCTCCGGGGGGACCCATTTAAGCAAAACAGCGTGGGTAGGCACCCAAAAACGGGAGTAGGAACCGAAAAATAGGTCCCCCGTTTCCCGGGGGAGCAATTTAAGTGCAAAACCTGGGGTAGGAAACCAAAAACAGGGGAAAGAAACCAAAAATCGGGCCCCAGTTTAAGGGGGGACCCATTTAAGCGAGACACCGGCGGTAGCATCCCAAAAACGGGGGAAGGAACCCAAAAATTTGGCCCCCGTTTCTGGGGGGACCCATTTAAGCATGATAACGGGGTAGGAACCTAAAAACGGGGGTTGGAACCCAAAATTTGGGCCCCCGTCTCCATGGTGACACATTTAACAATGACACCGAGGGTAGGAACCCAAAAAATTAGGGGTAGGAACCCAAAAATCGGTCCCTCGTTTCCGGGGGGACCCATTTAAGCATGACAACGGGGGTAGGAACTAAAAAACGGAGGTAGGAACCAAAAAATTTTGCCCCCGTTACTGGGGGGACCCATTTAAGCGGGACACCGGCGGTAGGATCCCAAAAACGGGGGTAGGAACCCAAAAATCTGGCCCCCGTTTAAGTGGGGTCCCATTTAAGCTCCACACCGGCGGTAGGAACCCAAAAACGGGGGTAGGAACCCAAAAAATCGGTCCCCGTTTTCGGGGGGACACATTGAAGCACGACAATGGGTGTAGGAACGTAAAAACGGGGGTAGGAACCCAAAAATAGGGCCGCCGTTTCCAGGGGGAACCATTTCAGCGCAACACCGGGAGGTAGGAACTCAAAAACAGGGGTAGGAACCCAAAAATCGGGCCCCCGTTTCCGGGTGGACCCATTTAAGCGCTGCACCAGGTGTTGGAACCCAAAAACGGGGGTAAGAACATAAAAATCAGGCCCCGTTTCCCGGGGGACCCAATGAAGCATGACAACGGGGGTAGGGACCTAAAAACGGGGTTAGGAACCCAAAATTCGGGCCCCCGTCTCCGGGGAGACCCATTTCAGAGCATCACTGGGGGTAGGCACCAAAAAACAGGTGTAAGAAACGAATAATTGGGCCCCCGGTTCCGGGGGGACCCATTTAAGTGTGACACCGGGGGGGTTGGAACTCAAAAACAGGGGTAGGAACCCAAAAATCGGGCCCCCGTTTCCAGGGAGACCCATTTAAGCGCTGCACCGGGTGTTGGAACCCAAAAACGGGGGTATGAACATAAAAATCGGGCCCCCGTCTCCGGGGGGACCCATTTAAGCGCGACAGCGTGGGTAGGCACCCAAAAACGGGAGTAGGAACCCAAGAATCGGTCCACCGTTTCCCGGGGGAGCAATTTTACACAAAACCGGGGGTAGGCAACCAAAAACGGGTAAAAGAAAAAAATTGGGCCCCAGTTTAAGGGGGGACCCATTTAAGCGAGACACCGGCAGTAGCATCCCAAAAACGGGGGAAGGAACCCAAAAATTTGGCCCCCGTTTCTTGGCTGACCCATTTAAGCACGACACCGGGGTGGTAGGCACCCAAAAACAGGGGTAGGAACCCAAAAATCTGGCCCCCGTTTAAGGGGGGGGTCCCATTTAAGCGCCACACCAGCGTTAGGAATCCAAAAACGGGGGTAGGAACCCAAAAGTCGGTCCCCCGTTTTCGGGGGGACACATTGAAGCACGACAATGGGGGTAGGAACCTAAAAACGGGGGTAGGACCCCAAAAATAGGCCCGCCGTTTCCAGGGGGACCCATTTCAGCGTGACACCAGGAGGTAGGAACTCAAAAACAGGGGTAGGAACCCAAAATTCCGGCCCCCGTCTCCAGGGAGACCCATTTCAGAGCATCACTGGGGGTAGGCACCCAAAAAGAGTTGTAGGAACCCTATAATCGGGCCGCCGTTTCCGGGAGGACCCATTTAAGCGCGACACTGGGGGGGGTAGGCACCCCAAAACAGAGGTAGGAACCCAAAAATCTGGCCCCCGTTTAAGGGGGGTCCCATTTAAGCGCCACACCGGCGGGAGGAACCCAAAAACGGGGGTAGGAACCCAAAAATCGGTCCCCCGTTTTCGGGGGGACACATTGAAGCACGACAATGGGGGTAGGGACCTAAAAACGGGGGTAGGAACCCAAAAATAGGGCCACCGTTTCCAGGGGGACCCATTTCAGCGCGACACCAGGAGGTAGAAACTCAAAAACAGGGGTAGGAACACAAAAATCGGGCCCCCGTCTCCGGAGAGACCCATTACAGAGCATCACTGGGGGTAGGCACCAAAAAACAGGTGTAAGAGCCGAATAATAGGACCCCGTTTCCGGGGGGACCCATTTAAGCGCGACACCAGGGGTTGGAACCCATAAAGTGGTGTAGGAACCCAATAATCGGACCCCCGTATATGGGGGGAGCCATTTAAGTGCGACACCGGGGGGGTTGGAACTGCAAAACAGGGGTAGGAACCCAAAAATCGGGCCCCCGTTTCCGGAGGGACCCATTTAAGCGCTGCACCGGGTGTTGGAATCCAAAAACGGGGGTAGGAACACAAAAATCGGGCCCTCGTCTCCGGGGGGACCCATTTAAGCGCGACAGCGTGGGTAGGCACCGAAAAACGGGAGTAGGAACCCAAAAATCGGTCCCCCGTTTCCCGGGGGAGCAAATTTTACGCAAAACCGGGGGTAGGCAACCAAAAACAGGGGTAAAAAAAAAAAAATCGGGCCCCAGTTTAAGGGGGGACCCATTTAAGCGAGACACCGGTGGTAGCATCCCAAAAACGGGGGAAGGAATCCAAAAATTTGGCCCCCGTTTAAGGGGGGTCCCATTTAAGCGGCACACCGGCGGTAGGAACCCAAAAACGGGGGTAGGAACCCAAAAATCGGTCCCCGTTTTCGGGGGGACACATTGAAGCACGACAATGGGGGTAGGAACCTAAAAGCAGGGGTAGGAACCCTAAAATAGGGCTGCCATTTCCAGGGGGACCCATTTCAGCGCGACACCGGGAGGTAGGAACTGAAAAACAGGGGTAGGAACCCAAAATTCGGGCCCCCGTGTCCGGGGAGACCCATTTCAGAGCATCACTGGGGGTAGGCACCCAAAAAGAGTTGTAGGAACCCTATAATCGGGCCGCCGTTTCCGGGGGGACCCATTTAAGCGCCACACCGGGGGGTAGGCATCCAAAAACAGGGGTAGGAACCCAAAATCGGTCCCCCGTTTCCCGGGGGAGCAATTTTTACGCAAAACCGGGGGTAGGCAACCAAAAACAGGGGTAAAAAAAAAAAATCGGGCCCCAGTTTAAGGGGGGACCCATTTAAGCGAGACACCGGCGGTAGCATCCCAAAAACGGGGGAAGGAACCCAAAACTTTGGCCCCCGTTTCTGGGGGGACCCATTTAAGCATGATAACGGGGGTAGGAACCTAAAAACGGGGGTAGGAACCCAAAATTTGGGCCCCCGTCTCCAGGGTGACACATTTAACAATGACACCGAGGGTAGGAACCCAAAATCTTAGGGGTAGGAACCCAAAAATCGGTCCCTCGTTTCCGGGGGGACCCATTTAAGCATGACAACGGGGGTAGGAACTAAATACGGAGGTAGGAACCCTATAATCGGGCCGCCGTTTCCGGGGGGACCCATTTAAGCGCGACACCGGGGGGTAGGCACCCAAAAACAGGGGTAGGAACCCACAAATCTGGCCCCCGTATAAGGGGGGTCCCATTTAAGCGCCACACCGGCGGTAGGAACCCAAAAACGGGGGTAGGAACCCAAAAATCGGTCCCCGTTTTCGGGGGGACACATTGAAGCACGACAATGGGGGTAGGAACCTAAAAACGGGGGTAGGAACCCAAAAATAGGGCCGCCGTTTCCAGGGGGACCCATTTCAGCGCGACACCGGGAGGTAGGAACTCAAAAACAGGGGTAGGAACCCATAAATCGGGCCCCCGTTTCCGTGGGGACCCATTAAAGCAAAGCAGCGTGGGTAGGCACCCAAAAACGGGAGTAGGAACCCAAAAATCGGTTTCCCGTTTCCCGGGGGAGCTATTTAAGCGCAAAACCGGGGGTAGGCAACCAAAAACGGGTAAGAAACCAAAAATCGGGTCCCATTTTAAGGTGGGACCCATTTAAGCGAGACACCGGCGGTAGCATCCCAAAAACGGGGGAAGGAACCCAAAAATTTGGCCCCCGTTTCAGGCGGGACCCATTTAAGCATGATAACGGGGTAGGAACCTAAAAACGGGGGTTGGAACCCAAAATTTGGGCCCCCGTCTCCAGGGTGACACATTTAACAATGACACCGAGGTTAGGAACCAAAAAACTTAGGAGTAGGAACCCAAAAATCGGGCCCTCGTTTCCGGGGGGACCCATTTAATTGTGACACCGGGGGGTTGGAACACAAAAAGAGGTATAGGAACCAAAAATCGGGCCCCCGTTTAAGGTTGGATCGATTTAAGTGCGAGACTGAGGGGTAGGAACCCAAAAACGGGGTAGGAACCCAAACATCGGGCCCCCGTTTCCAGGGGGAACCATTTAAGCGCGACACCGGGGGGTAGGAACTCAAAAACAGGGGTAGGAACACAAAAATCAGGCCCCCGTTTCCGGGGGGACCCAATGAAGCACGACAACGGGGGTAGGGACCTAAAAACGGGGGTAGGAACCCGAAATTCGGGCCCCCGTCTCCGGAGAGACCCATTTCAGAGCATCACTGGGGGTCGGCACCAAAAAACAGGTCTAAGAACCCAATAATCGGGCCCCCGTTTCCGGGGGGGCCCATTTAAGCGCCACACCAGGGGTGTTGGAACTCAAAAACAGGGGTAGGAACCCAAAAAGTGGTGTAGGAACCAAATAATCGGACCCCCGTATCCGGGGGGACCCATTTAAGCGCCACACCAGGGGGGGTCGGAACTCAAAAACAGGGGTAGGAACCCGTAAATCAGGCCCCCGTTTCCAGGGGGACCCAATGAAGCACGAGAACGGGGGTAGGGACCTAAAAACGGGGGTAGGAACCCAAAATTCGGGCCCCCGTCTACGAGGAGACCCATTTCAGAGCATGACTGGGGGTAGGCACCAAAAAACAGGTTTAAGAACCGAATAATCGGGCCCCCGTTTCCGGGGGGACCCATTTAAGCACGACACCGAGGATTGGAACCCAAAAAGTGGTGTAGGAACCCAAAAATCGGGACCCCGTTTCCGGGGGGACCCATTTAAGCGCTACACCGGGGGTTGGAACCCAAAAACGGGGGTAGGAACACAAAAATCGGGCCCCCGTCTCCGGGGGGACCCATTTAAGCGCGACAGCTTGGGAGGCACCCAAAAACGGGAGAAGGAACCCAAAAATCGGTCCCCCGTTTTCGGGGGGAAACATTGAAGCACGACAATGGGGGTAGGAACCTAAAAACGGGGGTAGAAACCCAAAAATAGGGCCACCGTTTCCAGGAGGACCCATTTCAGCTCGTCACCGGGAGGTAGGAACTCAAAAACAGGGGTAGGAACCCAAAAATCGGGCCCCCGTTTCCGGGGGGACCCATTTAAGCGCTACACCGGGTGTTGGAACCCAAAAACGGGGGTAGGAACACAAAAATCGGGCCCCCCGTCTCCGGGGAGACCCATTTCAGAGCTTCACTGGGGTTAGGCACCAAAAAACAGGTGTAAGAACCGAATAATCGGGCCCCCGTTTCCGGGGGGACCCATTTAAGCACGACACCGAGGATTGGAACCCAAAAAGTGGTGTAGGAACCCAAAAATCGGGCCCCCGTTTCCGGGGGGACCCATTTAAGCGCTACACCGGGGGTTGGAACCCAAAAACGGGGGTAGGAACACAAAAATCGGGCCCCCGTCTCCGGGGGGACCCATTTAAGCGCGACAGCTTGGGAGGCACCCAAAAACGGGAGAAGGAACCCAAAAATCGGTCCCCCGTTTTCGGGGGGACACATTGAAGCACGACAATGGGGGTAGGAACCTAAAAACGGGGGTAGAAACCCCAAAATAGGGCCACCGTTTCCAGGAGGACCCATTTCAGCTCGTCACCGGGAGGTAGGAACTCAAAAACAGGGGTAGGAACCCAAAAATCGGGCCCCCGTTTCCGGGGGGACCCATTTAAGCGCTACACCGGGTGTTGGAACCCAAAAACGGGGGTAGGAACACAAAAATCGGGCCCCCGTCTCCGGGGAGACCCATTTTAGAGCATCACTGGGGGTAGGCACCAAAAAACAGGTGTAAGAGCCGAATAATAGGACCCCGTTTCCGGGGGGACCCATTTAAGCGCGACACCAGGGGTTGGAACCCATAAAGTGGTGTAGGAACCCAATAATCGGACCCCCGTATATGGGGGGAGCCATTTAAGTGCGACACCGGGGGGGTTGGAACTGCAAAACAGGGGTAGGAACCCAAAAATCGGGCCCCCGTTTCCGGGGGGACCCATTTAAGCGCTGCACCGGGTGTTGGAACCCAAAAACGGGGGTAGAAACACAAAAATCGGACCCCCGTCTCCGGGGGGACCCATTTAAGCAAAACAGCGTGGGTAGGCACCCAAAAACGGGAGTAGGAACCGAAAAATAGGTCCCCCGTTTCCCGGGGGAGCAATTTAAGTGCAAAACCTGGGGTAGGAAACCAAAAACAGGGGAAAGAAACCAAAAATCGGGCCCCAGTTTAAGGGGGGACCCATTTAAGCGAGACACCGGCGGTAGCATCCCAAAAACGGGGGAAGGAACCCAAAAATTTGGCCCCCGTTTCTGGGGGGACCCATTTAAGCATGATAACGGGGTAGGAACCTAAAAACGGGGGTTGGAACCCAAAATTTGGGCCCCCGTCTCCATGGTGACACATTTAACAATGACACCGAGGGTAGGAACCCAAAAAATTAGGGGTAGGAACCCAAAAATCGGTCCCTCGTTTCCGGGGGGACCCATTTAAGCATGACAACGGGGGTAGGAACTAAAAAACGGAGGTAGGAACCAAAAAATTTTGCCCCCGTTACTGGGGGGACCCATTTAAGCGGGACACCGGCGGTAGGATCCCAAAAACGGGGGTAGGAACCCAAAAATCTGGCCCCCGTTTAAGTGGGGTCCCATTTAAGCTCCACACCGGCGGTAGGAACCCAAAAACGGGGGTAGGAACCCAAAAAATCGGTCCCCGTTTTCGGGGGGACACATTGAAGCACGACAATGGGTGTAGGAACGTAAAAACGGGGGTAGGAACCCAAAAATAGGGCCGCCGTTTCCAGGGGGAACCATTTCAGCGCAACACCGGGAGGTAGGAACTCAAAAACAGGGGTAGGAACCCAAAAATCGGGCCCCCGTTTCCGGGTGGACCCATTTAAGCGCTGCACCAGGTGTTGGAACCCAAAAACGGGGGTAAGAACATAAAAATCAGGCCCCGTTTCCCGGGGGACCCAATGAAGCATGACAACGGGGGTAGGGACCTAAAAACGGGGTTAGGAACCCAAAATTCGGGCCCCCGTCTCCGGGGAGACCCATTTCAGAGCATCACTGGGGGTAGGCACCAAAAAACAGGTGTAAGAAACGAATAATTGGGCCCCCGGTTCCGGGGGGACCCATTTAAGTGTGACACCGGGGGGGTTGGAACTCAAAAACAGGGGTAGGAACCCAAAAATCGGGCCCCCGTTTCCAGGGAGACCCATTTAAGCGCTGCACCGGGTGTTGGAACCCAAAAACGGGGGTATGAACATAAAAATCGGGCCCCCGTCTCCGGGGGGACCCATTTAAGCGCGACAGCGTGGGTAGGCACCCAAAAACGGGAGTAGGAACCCAAGAATCGGTCCACCGTTTCCCGGGGGAGCAATTTTACACAAAACCGGGGGTAGGCAACCAAAAACGGGTAAAAGAAAAAAATTGGGCCCCAGTTTAAGGGGGGACCCATTTAAGCGAGACACCGGCAGTAGCATCCCAAAAACGGGGGAAGGAACCCAAAAATTTGGCCCCCGTTTCTTGGCTGACCCATTTAAGCACGACACCGGGGTGGTAGGCACCCAAAAACAGGGGTAGGAACCCAAAAATCTGGCCCCCGTTTAAGGGGGGGGTCCCATTTAAGCGCCACACCAGCGTTAGGAATCCAAAAACGGGGGTAGGAACCCAAAAGTCGGTCCCCCGTTTTCGGGGGGACACATTGAAGCACGACAATGGGGGTAGGAACCTAAAAACGGGGGTAGGACCCCAAAAATAGGCCCGCCGTTTCCAGGGGGACCCATTTCAGCGTGACACCAGGAGGTAGGAACTCAAAAACAGGGGTAGGAACCCAAAATTCCGGCCCCCGTCTCCAGGGAGACCCATTTCAGAGCATCACTGGGGGTAGGCACCCAAAAAGAGTTGTAGGAACCCTATAATCGGGCCGCCGTTTCCGGGAGGACCCATTTAAGCGCGACACTGGGGGGGGTAGGCACCCCAAAACAGAGGTAGGAACCCAAAAATCTGGCCCCCGTTTAAGGGGGGTCCCATTTAAGCGCCACACCGGCGGGAGGAACCCAAAAACGGGGGTAGGAACCCAAAAATCGGTCCCCCGTTTTCGGGGGGACACATTGAAGCACGACAATGGGGGTAGGGACCTAAAAACGGGGGTAGGAACCCAAAAATAGGGCCACCGTTTCCAGGGGGACCCATTTCAGCGCGACACCAGGAGGTAGAAACTCAAAAACAGGGGTAGGAACACAAAAATCGGGCCCCCGTCTCCGGAGAGACCCATTACAGAGCATCACTGGGGGTAGGCACCAAAAAACAGGTGTAAGAGCCGAATAATAGGACCCCGTTTCCGGGGGGACCCATTTAAGCGCGACACCAGGGGTTGGAACCCATAAAGTGGTGTAGGAACCCAATAATCGGACCCCCGTATATGGGGGGAGCCATTTAAGTGCGACACCGGGGGGGTTGGAACTGCAAAACAGGGGTAGGAACCCAAAAATCGGGCCCCCGTTTCCGGAGGGACCCATTTAAGCGCTGCACCGGGTGTTGGAATCCAAAAACGGGGGTAGGAACACAAAAATCGGGCCCTCGTCTCCGGGGGGACCCATTTAAGCGCGACAGCGTGGGTAGGCACCGAAAAACGGGAGTAGGAACCCAAAAATCGGTCCCCCGTTTCCCGGGGGAGCAAATTTTACGCAAAACCGGGGGTAGGCAACCAAAAACAGGGGTAAAAAAAAAAAAATCGGGCCCCAGTTTAAGGGGGGACCCATTTAAGCGAGACACCGGTGGTAGCATCCCAAAAACGGGGGAAGGAATCCAAAAATTTGGCCCCCGTTTAAGGGGGGTCCCATTTAAGCGGCACACCGGCGGTAGGAACCCAAAAACGGGGGTAGGAACCCAAAAATCGGTCCCCGTTTTCGGGGGGACACATTGAAGCACGACAATGGGGGTAGGAACCTAAAAGCAGGGGTAGGAACCCTAAAATAGGGCTGCCATTTCCAGGGGGACCCATTTCAGCGCGACACCGGGAGGTAGGAACTGAAAAACAGGGGTAGGAACCCAAAATTCGGGCCCCCGTGTCCGGGGAGACCCATTTCAGAGCATCACTGGGGGTAGGCACCCAAAAAGAGTTGTAGGAACCCTATAATCGGGCCGCCGTTTCCGGGGGGACCCATTTAAGCGCCACACCGGGGGGTAGGCATCCAAAAACAGGGGTAGGAACCCAAAATCGGTCCCCCGTTTCCCGGGGGAGCAATTTTTACGCAAAACCGGGGGTAGGCAACCAAAAACAGGGGTAAAAAAAAAAAATCGGGCCCCAGTTTAAGGGGGGACCCATTTAAGCGAGACACCGGCGGTAGCATCCCAAAAACGGGGGAAGGAACCCAAAACTTTGGCCCCCGTTTCTGGGGGGACCCATTTAAGCATGATAACGGGGGTAGGAACCTAAAAACGGGGGTAGGAACCCAAAATTTGGGCCCCCGTCTCCAGGGTGACACATTTAACAATGACACCGAGGGTAGGAACCCAAAATCTTAGGGGTAGGAACCCAAAAATCGGTCCCTCGTTTCCGGGGGGACCCATTTAAGCATGACAACGGGGGTAGGAACTAAATACGGAGGTAGGAACCCTATAATCGGGCCGCCGTTTCCGGGGGGACCCATTTAAGCGCGACACCGGGGGGTAGGCACCCAAAAACAGGGGTAGGAACCCACAAATCTGGCCCCCGTATAAGGGGGGTCCCATTTAAGCGCCACACCGGCGGTAGGAACCCAAAAACGGGGGTAGGAACCCAAAAATCGGTCCCCGTTTTCGGGGGGACACATTGAAGCACGACAATGGGGGTAGGAACCTAAAAACGGGGGTAGGAACCCAAAAATAGGGCCGCCGTTTCCAGGGGGACCCATTTCAGCGCGACACCGGGAGGTAGGAACTCAAAAACAGGGGTAGGAACCCATAAATCGGGCCCCCGTTTCCGTGGGGACCCATTAAAGCAAAGCAGCGTGGGTAGGCACCCAAAAACGGGAGTAGGAACCCAAAAATCGGTTTCCCGTTTCCCGGGGGAGCTATTTAAGCGCAAAACCGGGGGTAGGCAACCAAAAACGGGTAAGAAACCAAAAATCGGGTCCCATTTTAAGGTGGGACCCATTTAAGCGAGACACCGGCGGTAGCATCCCAAAAACGGGGGAAGGAACCCAAAAATTTGGCCCCCGTTTCAGGCGGGACCCATTTAAGCATGATAACGGGGTAGGAACCTAAAAACGGGGGTTGGAACCCAAAATTTGGGCCCCCGTCTCCAGGGTGACACATTTAACAATGACACCGAGGTTAGGAACCAAAAAACTTAGGAGTAGGAACCCAAAAATCGGGCCCTCGTTTCCGGGGGGACCCATTTAATTGTGACACCGGGGGGTTGGAACACAAAAAGAGGTATAGGAACCAAAAATCGGGCCCCCGTTTAAGGTTGGATCGATTTAAGTGCGAGACTGAGGGGTAGGAACCCAAAAACGGGGTAGGAACCCAAACATCGGGCCCCCGTTTCCAGGGGGAACCATTTAAGCGCGACACCGGGGGGTAGGAACTCAAAAACAGGGGTAGGAACACAAAAATCAGGCCCCCGTTTCCGGGGGGACCCAATGAAGCACGACAACGGGGGTAGGGACCTAAAAACGGGGGTAGGAACCCGAAATTCGGGCCCCCGTCTCCGGAGAGACCCATTTCAGAGCATCACTGGGGGTCGGCACCAAAAAACAGGTCTAAGAACCCAATAATCGGGCCCCCGTTTCCGGGGGGGCCCATTTAAGCGCCACACCAGGGGTGTTGGAACTCAAAAACAGGGGTAGGAACCCAAAAAGTGGTGTAGGAACCAAATAATCGGACCCCCGTATCCGGGGGGACCCATTTAAGCGCCACACCAGGGGGGGTCGGAACTCAAAAACAGGGGTAGGAACCCGTAAATCAGGCCCCCGTTTCCAGGGGGACCCAATGAAGCACGAGAACGGGGGTAGGGACCTAAAAACGGGGGTAGGAACCCAAAATTCGGGCCCCCGTCTACGAGGAGACCCATTTCAGAGCATGACTGGGGGTAGGCACCAAAAAACAGGTTTAAGAACCGAATAATCGGGCCCCCGTTTCCGGGGGGACCCATTTAAGCACGACACCGAGGATTGGAACCCAAAAAGTGGTGTAGGAACCCAAAAATCGGGACCCCCGTTTCCGGGGGGACCCATTTAAGCGCTACACCGGGGGTTGGAACCCAAAAACGGGGGTAGGAACACAAAAATCGGGCCCCCGTCTCCGGGGGGACCCATTTAAGCGCGACAGCTTGGGAGGCACCCAAAAACGGGAGAAGGAACCCAAAAATCGGTCCCCCGTTTTCGGGGGGAAACATTGAAGCACGACAATGGGGGTAGGAACCTAAAAACGGGGGTAGAAACCCAAAAATAGGGCCACCGTTTCCAGGAGGACCCATTTCAGCTCGTCACCGGGAGGTAGGAACTCAAAAACAGGGGTAGGAACCCAAAAATCGGGCCCCCGTTTCCGGGGGGACCCATTTAAGCGCTACACCGGGTGTTGGAACCCAAAAACGGGGGTAGGAACACAAAAATCGGGCCCCCCGTCTCCGGGGAGACCCATTTCAGAGCTTCACTGGGGTTAGGCACCAAAAAACAGGTGTAAGAACCGAATAATCGGGCCCCCGTTTCCGGGGGGACCCATTTAAGCACGACACCGAGGATTGGAACCCAAAAAGTGGTGTAGGAACCCAAAAATCGGGCCCCCGTTTCCGGGGGGACCCATTTAAGCGCTACACCGGGGGTTGGAACCCAAAAACGGGGGTAGGAACACAAAAATCGGGCCCCCGTCTCCGGGGGGACCCATTTAAGCGCGACAGCTTGGGAGGCACCCAAAAACGGGAGAAGGAACCCAAAAATCGGTCCCCCGTTTTCGGGGGGACACATTGAAGCACGACAATGGGGGTAGGAACCTAAAAACGGGGGTAGAAACCCCAAAATAGGGCCACCGTTTCCAGGAGGACCCATTTCAGCTCGTCACCGGGAGGTAGGAACTCAAAAACAGGGGTAGGAACCCAAAAATCGGGCCCCCGTTTCCGGGGGGACCCATTTAAGCGCTACACCGGGTGTTGGAACCCAAAAACGGGGGTAGGAACACAAAAATCGGGCCCCCGTCTCCGGGGAGACCCATTTTAGAGCATCACTGGGGTAGGCACCAAAAAACAGGTGTAAGAGCCGAATAATAGGACCCCGTTTCCGGGGGGACCCATTTAAGCGCGACACCAGGGGTTGGAACCCATAAAGTGGTGTAGGAACCCAATAATCGGACCCCCGTATATGGGGGGAGCCATTTAAGTGCGACACCGGGGGGGTTGGAACTGCAAAACAGGGGTAGGAACCCAAAAATCGGGCCCCCGTTTCCGGAGGGACCCATTTAAGCGCTGCACCGGGTGTTGGAATCCAAAAACGGGGGTAGGAACACAAAAATCGGGCCCTCGTCTCCGGGGGGACCCATTTAAGCGCGACAGCGTGGGTAGGCACCGAAAAACGGGAGTAGGAACCCAAAAATCGGTCCCCCGTTTCCCGGGGGAGCAAATTTTACGCAAAACCGGGGGTAGGCAACCAAAAACAGGGGTAAAAAAAAAAAAATCGGGCCCCAGTTTAAGGAGGGACCCATTTAAGCGAGACACCGGTGGTAGCATCCCAAAAACGGGGGAAGGAATCCAAAAATTTGGCCCCCGTTTCTGGGGGGACGCATTTAAGCGCGACACCGGGGTGGTAGGCACCCAAAAACAGGGGTAGGAACCCAAAAATCGGTCCCTCGTTTCCGGGGGGACCCATTTAAGCAGGACAACGGGGGTTGGAACTAAAAAACGGAGGTAGGAACCCAAAAATCGGGCCTCCGTTTCCGGGGGGACCCATTTAATTGTGACACCGGGGGGGGTTGGAACCCAAAAAGAGGTATAGGAACCAAAAATCGGGACCCCGTTTAAGGGGGGACCGATTTAAGTACGACACTGAGGGGTAGGAACCCAAAAACGGGGTAGGAACCCAAGCATCGGGCCCCCGTTTCCAGGGGGAACCATTTAAGCGCGACACCGGGGGGTAGGAACTCAAAAACAGGGGTAGGAACACAAAAATCAGGACCCCGTTTCCGGGGGGACCCAATGAAGCACGACAACGGGGGTAGGGACCTAAAAACGGGGGTAGGAACCCAAAATTCGGGCCCCCGTCTCCGGGGAGACCCATTTCAGAGCATCACTGGGGGTAGGCACCAAAAAACAGGTGTCAGAACCCAATAATCGGGCCCCTGTTTCCCGGGGGAGCAATTTAAGCGCAAAACAGGGGGTAGGAAACCAAAAACAGGGGTAAGAAACCAAAAATCGGGCCCCAGTTTAAGGGTGGTCGCATTTGAGCACCACACCGGCAGTAGGAACCCAAAAATGGGGGTAGGAACCCAAAAATTGGTCCCCCGTTTTCGGGGGGACACATTGAAGCACGACAATGGGGGTAGGAACCTAAAAGCGGGGGTAGGAACCCAAAAATAGGGCTGCCGTTTCCAGGGGGACCCATTTCAGCGCGACACCGGGAGGTAGGAACTCAAAAACAGGGGTAAGAACCCAAAATTCGGGCCCCCGTCTCTGGGGAGACCCATTTCAGAGCATCACTGGGGGTAGGCACCCAAAAAGAGTTGTAGGAACCCTATAATCGGGCCGCCGTTTCCGGGGGACCCATTTAAGCGCCACACCGGGGGGTAGGCATCCAAAAACAGGGGTAGGAACCCAAAATCGGTCCCCCGTTTCCCGGGGGAGCAATTTTTACGCAAAACCGGGGGTAGGCAACCAAAAACAGGGGTAAAAAAAAAAATCGGGCCCCAGTTTAAGGGGGGACCCATTTAAGCGAGACACCGGTGGTAGCATCCCAAAAACGGGGGAAGGAACCCAAAACTTTGGCCCCCGTTTCTGGGGGGACCCATTTAAGCATGATAACGGGGGTAGGAACCTAAAAACGGGGGTAGGAACCCAAAATTTGGGCCCCCGTCTCCAGGGTGACACATTTAACAATGACACCGAGGGTAGGAACCCAAAATCTTAGGGGTAGGAACCCAAAAATCGGTCCCTCGTTTCCGGGGGGACCCATTTAAGCATGACAACGGGGGTAGGAACTAAATACGGAGGTAGGAACCCTATAATCGGGCCGCCGTTTCCGGGGGGACCCATTTAAGCGCGACACCGGGGGGTAGGCACCCAAAAACAGGGGTAGGAACCCACAAATCTGGCCCCCGTATAAGGGGGGTCCCATTTAAGCGCCACACCGGCGGTAGGAACCCAAAAACGGGGGTAGGAACCCAAAAATCGGTCCCCGTTTTCGGGGGGACACATTGAAGCACGACAATGGGGGTAGGAACCTAAAAACGGGGGTAGGAACCCAAAAATAGGGCCGCCGTTTCCAGGGGGACCCATTTCAGCGCGACACCGGGAGGTAGGAACTCAAAAACAGGGGTAGGAACCCATAAATCGGGCCCCCGTTTCCGTGGGGACCCATTAAAGCAAAGCAGCGTGGGTAGGCACCCAAAAACGGGAGTAGGAACCCAAAAATCGGTTTCCCGTTTCCCGGGGGAGCTATTTAAGCGCAAAACCGGGGGTAGGCAACCAAAAACGGGTAAGAAACCAAAAATCGGGTCCCATTTTAAGGTGGGACCCATTTAAGCGAGACACCGGCGGTAGCATCCCAAAAACGGGGGAAGGAACCCAAAAATTTGGCCCCCGTTTCAGGCGGGACCCATTTAAGCATGATAACGGGGTAGGAACCTAAAAACGGGGGTTGGAACCCAAAATTTGGGCCCCCGTCTCCAGGGTGACACATTTAACAATGACACCGAGGTTAGGAACCAAAAAACTTAGGAGTAGGAACCCAAAAATCGGGCCCTCGTTTCCGGGGGGACCCATTTAATTGTGACACCGGGGGGTTGGAACACAAAAAGAGGTATAGGAACCAAAAATCGGGCCCCCGTTTAAGGTTGGATCGATTTAAGTGCGAGACTGAGGGGTAGGAACCCAAAAACGGGGTAGGAACCCAAACATCGGGCCCCCGTTTCCAGGGGGAACCATTTAAGCGCGACACCGGGGGGTAGGAACTCAAAAACAGGGGTAGGAACACAAAAATCAGGCCCCCGTTTCCGGGGGGACCCAATGAAGCACGACAACGGGGGTAGGGACCTAAAAACGGGGGTAGGAACCCGAAATTCGGGCCCCCGTCTCCGGAGAGACCCATTTCAGAGCATCACTGGGGGTCGGCACCAAAAAACAGGTCTAAGAACCCAATAATCGGGCCCCCGTTTCCGGGGGGGCCCATTTAAGCGCCACACCAGGGGTGTTGGAACTCAAAAACAGGGGTAGGAACCCAAAAAGTGGTGTAGGAACCAAATAATCGGACCCCCGTATCCGGGGGGACCCATTTAAGCGCCACACCAGGGGGGGTCGGAACTCAAAAACAGGGGTAGGAACCCGTAAATCAGGCCCCCGTTTCCAGGGGGACCCAATGAAGCACGAGAACGGGGGTAGGGACCTAAAAACGGGGGTAGGAACCCAAAATTCGGGCCCCCGTCTACGAGGAGACCCATTTCAGAGCATGACTGGGGGTAGGCACCAAAAAACAGGTTTAAGAACCGAATAATCGGGCCCCCGTTTCCGGGGGGACCCATTTAAGCACGACACCGAGGATTGGAACCCAAAAAGTGGTGTAGGAACCCAAAAATCGGGACCCCGTTTCCGGGGGGACCCATTTAAGCGCTACACCGGGGGTTGGAACCCAAAAACGGGGGTAGGAACACAAAAATCGGGCCCCCGTCTCCGGGGGGACCCATTTAAGCGCGACAGCTTGGGAGGCACCCAAAAACGGGAGAAGGAACCCAAAAATCGGTCCCCCGTTTTCGGGGGGAAACATTGAAGCACGACAATGGGGGTAGGAACCTAAAAACGGGGGTAGAAACCCAAAAATAGGGCCACCGTTTCCAGGAGGACCCATTTCAGCTCGTCACCGGGAGGTAGGAACTCAAAAACAGGGGTAGGAACCCAAAAATCGGGCCCCCGTTTCCGGGGGGACCCATTTAAGCGCTACACCGGGTGTTGGAACCCAAAAACGGGGGTAGGAACACAAAAATCGGGCCCCCCGTCTCCGGGGAGACCCATTTCAGAGCTTCACTGGGGTTAGGCACCAAAAAACAGGTGTAAGAACCGAATAATCGGGCCCCCGTTTCCGGGGGGACCCATTTAAGCACGACACCGAGGATTGGAACCCAAAAAGTGGTGTAGGAACCCAAAAATCGGGCCCCCGTTTCCGGGGGGACCCATTTAAGCGCTACACCGGGGGTTGGAACCCAAAAACGGGGGTAGGAACACAAAAATCGGGCCCCCGTCTCCGGGGGGACCCATTTAAGCGCGACAGCTTGGGAGGCACCCAAAAACGGGAGAAGGAACCCAAAAATCGGTCCCCCGTTTTCGGGGGGACACATTGAAGCACGACAATGGGGGTAGGAACCTAAAAACGGGGGTAGAAACCCCAAAATAGGGCCACCGTTTCCAGGAGGACCCATTTCAGCTCGTCACCGGGAGGTAGGAACTCAAAAACAGGGGTAGGAACCCAAAAATCGGGCCCCCGTTTCCGGGGGGACCCATTTAAGCGCTACACCGGGTGTTGGAACCCAAAAACGGGGGTAGGAACACAAAAATCGGGCCCCCGTCTCCGGGGAGACCCATTTTAGAGCATCACTGGGGGTAGGCACCAAAAAACAGGTGTAAGAGCCGAATAATAGGACCCCGTTTCCGGGGGGACCCATTTAAGCGCGACACCAGGGGTTGGAACCCATAAAGTGGTGTAGGAACCCAATAATCGGACCCCCGTATATGGGGGGAGCCATTTAAGTGCGACACCGGGGGGGTTGGAACTGCAAAACAGGGGTAGGAACCCAAAAATCGGGCCCCCGTTTCCGGAGGGACCCATTTAAGCGCTGCACCGGGTGTTGGAATCCAAAAACGGGGGTAGGAACACAAAAATCGGGCCCTCGTCTCCGGGGGGACCCATTTAAGCGCGACAGCGTGGGTAGGCACCGAAAAACGGGAGTAGGAACCCAAAAATCGGTCCCCCGTTTCCCGGGGGAGCAAATTTTACGCAAAACCGGGGGTAGGCAACCAAAAACAGGGGTAAAAAAAAAAAATCGGGCCCCAGTTTAAGGAGGGACCCATTTAAGCGAGACACCGGTGGTAGCATCCCAAAAACGGGGGAAGGAATCCAAAAATTTGGCCCCCGTTTCTGGGGGGACGCATTTAAGCGCGACACCGGGGTGGTAGGCACCCAAAAACAGGGGTAGGAACCCAAAAATCTGGTCCCCGTTTAAGGGGGGTCCCATTTAAGCGCCACACCGGCGGTAGGAACCCAAAAACGGGGGTAGGAACCCAAAAATCGGTCCCCGTTTTCGGGGGGACACATTGAAGCACGACAATGGGGGTAGGAACCTAAAAGCAGGGGTAGGAACCCTAAAATAGGGCTGCCATTTCCAGGGGGACCCATTTCAGCGCGACACCGGGAGGTAGGAACTGAAAAACAGGGGTAGGAACCCAAAATTCGGGCCCCCGTGTCCGGGGAGACCCATTTCAGAGCATCACTGGGGGTAGGCACCCAAAAAGAGTTGTAGGAACCCTATAATCGGGCCGCCGTTTCCGGGGGGACCCATTTAAGCGCTGCACCGGGTGTTGGAACCCAAAAACGGGGGTAAGAACACAAAAATCGGGCCTCCGTCTCCGGGGGGACCCATTTAAGCGCGAAAGCGTGGGTAGGCACCCAAAAACGGGAGTAGGAACCCAAAAACCGGTCCCCTGTTTCCCGGGGGAGCAATTTTTTCGCAAAACCGGGGTTAGGCAACCAAATACAGGGGTAAGAAACGAAAAATCGGGCCCCAGTTTAAGGTGGGACCCATTTAAGCGAGACACCGGCGGTAGCATCCCAAAAACGGAAGAAGGAACCCAAAAATTTGGCCCCCGTTTCTGGGGGGACCCATTTAAGCATGATAACGGGGGTAGGAACCTAAAAACGGGGGTTGGAACCCAAAATTTGGGCCCCCGTCTCCAGGGTGACACATTTAACAATGACACTGAGGGTAGGAACCCAAAAAATTATGGGTAGGAACCCAAAAATCGGTCCCTCGTTTCCGGGGGGACCCATTTAAGCAGGACAACGGGGGTTGGAACTAAAAAACGGAGGTAGGAACCCAAAAATCGGGCCTCCGTTTCCGGGGGGACCCATTTAATTGTGACACCGGGGGGGGTTGGAACCCAAAAAGAGGTATAGGAACCAAAAATCGGGACCCCGTTTAAGGGGGGACCGATTTAAGTACGACACTGAGGGGTAGGAACCCAAAAACGGGGTAGGAACCCAAGCATCGGGCCCCCGTTTCCAGGGGGAACCATTTAAGCGCGACACCGGGGGGTAGGAACTCAAAAACAGGGGTAGGAACACAAAAATCAGGACCCCGTTTCCGGGGGGACCCAATGAAGCACGACAACGGGGGTAGGGACCTAAAAACGGGGGTAGGAACCCAAAATTCGGGCCCCCGTCTCCGGGGAGACCCATTTCAGAGCATCACTGGGGGTAGGCACCAAAAAACAGGTGTCAGAACCCAATAATCGGGCCCCTGTTTCCCGGGGGAGCAATTTAAGCGCAAAACAGGGGGTAGGAAACCAAAAACAGGGGTAAGAAACCAAAAATCGGGCCCCAGTTTAAGGGTGGTCGCATTTGAGCACCACACCGGCAGTAGGAACCCAAAAATGGGGGTAGGAACCCAAAAATTGGTCCCCCGTTTTCGGGGGGACACATTGAAGCACGACAATGGGGGTAGGAACCTAAAAGCGGGGGTAGGAACCCAAAAATAGGGCTGCCGTTTCCAGGGGGACCCATTTCAGCGCGACACCGGGAGGTAGGAACTCAAAAACAGGGGTAAGAACCCAAAATTCGGGCCCCTGTCTCTGGGGAGACCCATTTCAGAGCATCACTGGGGGTAGGCACCCAAAAAGAGTTGTAGGAACCCTATAATCGGGCCGCCGTTTCCGGGGGGACCCATTTAAGCGCCACACCGGGGGGTAGGCATCCAAAAACAGGGGTAGGAACCCAAAATCGGTCCCCCGTTTCCCGGGGGAGCAATTTTTACGCAAAACCGGGGGTAGGCAACCAAAAACAGGGGTAAAAAAAAAAATCGGGCCCCAGTTTAAGGGGGGACCCATTTAAGCGAGACACCGGTGGTAGCATCCCAAAAACGGGGGAAGGAACCCAAAACTTTGGCCCCCGTTTCTGGGGGGACCCATTTAAGCATGATAACGGGGGTAGGAACCTAAAAACGGGGGTAGGAACCCAAAATTTGGGCCCCCGTCTCCAGGGTGACACATTTAACAATGACACCGAGGGTAGGAACCCAAAATCTTAGGGGTAGGAACCCAAAAATCGGTCCCTCGTTTCCGGGGGGACCCATTTAAGCATGACAACGGGGGTAGGAACTAAATACGGAGGTAGGAACCCTATAATCGGGCCGCCGTTTCCGGGGGGACCCATTTAAGCGCGACACCGGGGGGTAGGCACCCAAAAACAGGGGTAGGAACCCACAAATCTGGCCCCCGTATAAGGGGGGTCCCATTTAAGCGCCACACCGGCGGTAGGAACCCAAAAACGGGGGTAGGAACCCAAAAATCGGTCCCCGTTTTCGGGGGGACACATTGAAGCACGACAATGGGGGTAGGAACCTAAAAACGGGGGTAGGAACCCAAAAATAGGGCCGCCGTTTCCAGGGGGACCCATTTCAGCGCGACACCGGGAGGTAGGAACTCAAAAACAGGGGTAGGAACCCATAAATCGGGCCCCCGTTTCCGTGGGGACCCATTAAAGCAAAGCAGCGTGGGTAGGCACCCAAAAACGGGAGTAGGAACCCAAAAATCGGTTTCCCGTTTCCCGGGGGAGCTATTTAAGCGCAAAACCGGGGGTAGGCAACCAAAAACGGGTAAGAAACCAAAAATCGGGTCCCATTTTAAGGTGGGACCCATTTAAGCGAGACACCGGCGGTAGCATCCCAAAAACGGGGGAAGGAACCCAAAAATTTGGCCCCCGTTTCAGGCGGGACCCATTTAAGCATGATAACGGGGTAGGAACCTAAAAACGGGGGTTGGAACCCAAAATTTGGGCCCACGTCTCCAGGGTGACACATTTAACAATGACACCGAGGTTAGGAACCAAAAAACTTAGGAGTAGGAACCCAAAAATCGGGCCCTCGTTTCCGGGGGGACCCATTTAATTGTGACACCGGGGGGTTGGAACACAAAAAGAGGTATAGGAACCAAAAATCGGGCCCCGTTTAAGGTTGGATCGATTTAAGTGCGACACTGAGGGGTAGGAACCCAAAAACGGGGTAGGAACCCAAACATCGGGCCCCCGTTTCCAGGGGGAACCATTTAAGCGCGACACCGGGGGGTAGGAACTCAAAAACAGGGGTAGGAACACAAAAATCAGGCCCCCGTTTCCGGGGGGACCCAATGAAGCACGACAACGGGGGTAGGGACCTAAAAACGGGGGTAGGAACCCGAAATTCGGGCCCCCGTCTCCGGAGAGACCCATTTCAGAGCATCACTGGGGGTCGGCACCAAAAAACAGGTCTAAGAACCCAATAATCGGGCCCCCGTTTCCGGGGGGGCCCATTTAAGCGCCACACCAGGGGTGTTGGAACTCAAAAACAGGGGTAGGAACCCAAAAAGTGGTGTAGGAACCAAATAATCGGACCCCCGTATCCGGGGGGACCCATTTAAGCGCCACACCAGGGGGGGTCGGAACTCAAAAACAGGGGTAGGAACCCGTAAATCAGGCCCCCGTTTCCAGGGGGACCCAATGAAGCACGAGAACGGGGGTAGGGACCTAAAAACGGGGGTAGGAACCCAAAATTCGGGCCCCCGTCTACGAGGAGACCCATTTCAGAGCATGACTGGGGGTAGGCACCAAAAAACAGGTTTAAGAACCGAATAATCGGGCCCCCGTTTCCGGGGGGACCCATTTAAGCACGACACCGAGGATTGGAACCCAAAAAGTGGTGTAGGAACCCAAAAATCGGGACCCCGTTTCCGGGGGGACCCATTTAAGCGCTACACCGGGGGTTGGAACCCAAAAACGGGGGTAGGAACACAAAAATCGGGCCCCCGTCTCCGGGGGGACCCATTTAAGCGCGACAGCTTGGGAGGCACCCAAAAACGGGAGAAGGAACCCAAAAATCGGTCCCCCGTTTTCGGGGGGAAACATTGAAGCACGACAATGGGGGTAGGAACCTAAAAACGGGGGTAGAAACCCAAAAATAGGGCCACCGTTTCCAGGAGGACCCATTTCAGCTCGTCACCGGGAGGTAGGAACTCAAAAACAGGGGTAGGAACCCAAAAATCGGGCCCCCGTTTCCGGGGGGACCCATTTAAGCGCTACACCGGGTGTTGGAACCCAAAAACGGGGGTAGGAACACAAAAATCGGGCCCCCCGTCTCCGGGGAGACCCATTTCAGAGCTTCACTGGGGTTAGGCACCAAAAAACAGGTGTAAGAACCGAATAATCGGGCCCCCGTTTCCGGGGGGACCCATTTAAGCACGACACCGAGGATTGGAACCCAAAAAGTGGTGTAGGAACCCAAAAATCGGGCCCCCGTTTCCGGGGGGACCCATTTAAGCGCTACACCGGGGGTTGGAACCCAAAAACGGGGGTAGGAACACAAAAATCGGGCCCCCGTCTCCGGGGGGACCCATTTAAGCGCGACAGCTTGGGAGGCACCCAAAAACGGGAGAAGGAACCCAAAAATCGGTCCCCCGTTTTCGGGGGGACACATTGAAGCACGACAATGGGGGTAGGAACCTAAAAACGGGGGTAGAAACCCAAAAATAGGGCCACCGTTTCCAGGAGGACCCATTTCAGCTCGTCACCGGGAGGTAGGAACTCAAAAACAGGGGTAGGAACCCAAAAATCGGGCCCCCGTTTCCGGGGGGACCCATTTAAGCGCTACACCGGGTGTTGGAACCCAAAAACGGGGGTAGGAACACAAAAATCGGGCCCCCGTCTCCGGGGAGACCCATTTTAGAGCATCACTGGGGGTAGGCACCAAAAAACAGGTGTAAGAGCCGAATAATAGGACCCCGTTTCCGGGGGGACCCATTTAAGCGCGACACCAGGGGTTGGAACCCATAAAGTGGTGTAGGAACCCAATAATCGGACCCCCGTATATGGGGGGAGCCATTTAAGTGCGACACCGGGGGGGTTGGAACTGCAAAACAGGGGTAGGAACCCAAAAATCGGGCCCCCGTTTCCGGAGGGACCCATTTAAGCGCTGCACCGGGTGTTGGAATCCAAAAACGGGGGTAGGAACACAAAAATCGGGCCCTCGTCTCCGGGGGGACCCATTTAAGCGCGACAGCGTGGGTAGGCACCGAAAAACGGGAGTAGGAACCCAAAAATCGGTCCCCCGTTTCCCGGGGGAGCAAATTTTACGCAAAACCGGGGGTAGGCAACCAAAACAGGGGTAAAAAAAAAAAATCGGGCCCCAGTTTAAGGAGGGACCCATTTAAGCGAGACACCGGTGGTAGCATCCCAAAAACGGGGGAAGGAATCCAAAAATTTGGCCCCCGTTTCTGGGGGGACGCATTTAAGCGCGACACCGGGGTGGTAGGCACCCAAAAACAGGGGTAGGAACCCAAAAATCTGGTCCCCGTTTAAGGGGGGTCCCATTTAAGCGCCACACCGGCGGTAGGAACCCAAAAACGGGGGTAGGAACCCAAAAATCGGTCCCCGTTTTCGGGGGGACACATTGAAGCACGACAATGGGGGTAGGAACCTAAAAGCAGGGGTAGGAACCCTAAAATAGGGCTGCCATTTCCAGGGGGACCCATTTCAGCGCGACACCGGGAGGTAGGAACTGAAAAACAGGGGTAGGAACCCAAAATTCGGGCCCCCGTGTCCGGGGAGACCCATTTCAGAGCATCACTGGGGGTAGGCACCCAAAAAGAGTTGTAGGAACCCTATAATCGGGCCGCCGTTTCCGGGGGGACCCATTTAAGCGCTGCACCGGGTGTTGGAACCCAAAAACGGGGGTAAGAACACAAAAATCGGGCCTCCGTCTCCGGGGGGACCCATTTAAGCGCGAAAGCGTGGGTAGGCACCCAAAAACGGGAGTAGGAACCCAAAAACCGGTCCCCTGTTTCCCGGGGGAGCAATTTTTTCGCAAAACCGGGGTTAGGCAACCAAATACAGGGGTAAGAAACGAAAAATCGGGCCCCAGTTTAAGGTGGGACCCATTTAAGCGAGACACCGGCGGTAGCATCCCAAAAACGGAAGAAGGAACCCAAAAATTTGGCCCCCGTTTCTGGGGGGACCCATTTAAGCATGATAACGGGGGTAGGAACCTAAAAACGGGGGTTGGAACCCAAAATTTGGGCCCCTGTCTCCAGGGTGACACATTTAACAATGACACTGAGGGTAGGAACCCAAAAAATTATGGGTAGGAACCCAAAAATCGGTCCCTCGTTTCCGGGGGGACCCATTTAAGCAGGACAACGGGGGTTGGAACTAAAAAACGGAGGTAGGAACCCAAAAATCGGGCCTCCGTTTCCGGGGGGACCCATTTAATTGTGACACCGGGGGGGGTTGGAACCCAAAAAGAGGTATAGGAACCAAAAATCGGGACCCCGTTTAAGGGGGGACCGATTTAAGTACGACACTGAGGGGTAGGAACCCAAAAACGGGGTAGGAACCCAAGCATCGGGCCCCCGTTTCCAGGGGGAACCATTTAAGCGCGACACCGGGGGGTAGGAACTCAAAAACAGGGGTAGGAACACAAAAATCAGGACCCCGTTTCCGGGGGGACCCAATGAAGCACGACAACGGGGGTAGGGACCTAAAAACGGGGGTAGGAACCCAAAATTCGGGCCCCCGTCTCCGGGGAGACCCATTTCAGAGCATCACTGGGGGTAGGCACCAAAAAACAGGTGTCAGAACCCAATAATCGGGCCCCTGTTTCCCGGGGGAGCAATTTAAGCGCAAAACAGGGGGTAGGAAACCAAAAACAGGGGTAAGAAACCAAAAATCGGGCCCCAGTTTAAGGGTGGTCGCATTTGAGCACCACACCGGCAGTAGGAACCCAAAAATGGGGGTAGGAACCCAAAAATTGGTCCCCCGTTTTCGGGGGGACACATTGAAGCACGACAATGGGGGTAGGAACCTAAAAGCGGGGGTAGGAACCCAAAAATAGGGCTGCCGTTTCCAGGGGGACCCATTTCAGCGCGACACCGGGAGGTAGGAACTCAAAAACAGGGGTAAGAACCCAAAATTCGGGCCCCCGTCTCTGGGGAGACCCATTTCAGAGCATCACTGGGGGTAGGCACCCAAAAAGAGTTGTAGGAACCCTATAATCGGGCCGCCGTTTCCGGGGGGACCCATTTAAGCGCCACACCGGGGGGTAGGCATCCAAAAACAGGGGTAGGAACCCAAAATCGGTCCCCCGTTTCCCGGGGGAGCAATTTTTACGCAAAACCGGGGGTAGGCAACCAAAAACAGGGGTAAAAAAAAAATCGGGCCCCAGTTTAAGGGGGGACCCATTTAAGCGAGACACCGGTGGTAGCATCCCAAAAACGGGGGAAGGAACCCAAAACTTTGGCCCCCGTTTCTGGGGGGACCCATTTAAGCATGATAACGGGGGTAGGAACCTAAAAACGGGGGTAGGAACCCAAAATTTGGGCCCCCGTCTCCAGGGTGACACATTTAACAATGACACCGAGGGTAGGAACCCAAAATCTTAGGGGTAGGAACCCAAAAATCGGTCCCTCGTTTCCGGGGGGACCCATTTAAGCATGACAACGGGGGTAGGAACTAAATACGGAGGTAGGAACCCTATAATCGGGCCGCCGTTTCCGGGGGGACCCATTTAAGTGCGACACCGGGGGGTAGGCACCCAAAAACAGGGGTAGGAACCCACAAATCTGGCCCCCGTATAAGGGGGGTCCCATTTAAGCGCCACACCGGCGGTAGGAACCCAAAAACGGGGGTAGGAACCCAAAAATCGGTCCCCGTTTTCGGGGGGACACATTGAAGCACGACAATGGGGGTAGGAACCTAAAAACGGGGGTAGGAACCCAAAAATAGGGCCGCCGTTTCCAGGGGGACCCATTTCAGCGCGACACCGGGAGGTAGGAACTCAAAAACAGGGGTAGGAACCCATAAATCGGGCCCCCGTTTCCGTGGGGACCCATTAAAGCAAAGCAGCGTGGGTAGGCACCCAAAAACGGGAGTAGGAACCCAAAAATCGGTTTCCCGTTTCCCGGGGGAGCTATTTAAGCGCAAAACCGGGGGTAGGCAACCAAAAACGGGTAAGAAACCAAAAATCGGGTCCCATTTTAAGGTGGGACCCATTTAAGCGAGACACCGGCGGTAGCATCCCAAAAACGGGGGAAGGAACCCAAAAATTTGGCCCCCGTTTCAGGCGGGACCCATTTAAGCATGATAACGGGGTAGGAACCTAAAAACGGGGGTTGGAACCCAAAATTTGGGCCCACGTCTCCAGGGTGACACATTTAACAATGACACCGAGGTTAGGAACCAAAAAACTTAGGAGTAGGAACCCAAAAATCGGGCCCTCGTTTCCGGGGGGACCCATTTAATTGTGACACCGGGGGGTTGGAACACAAAAAGAGGTATAGGAACCAAAAATCGGGCCCCGTTTAAGGTTGGATCGATTTAAGTGCGACACTGAGGGGTAGGAACCCAAAAACGGGGTAGGAACCCAAACATCGGGCCCCCGTTTCCAGGGGGAACCATTTAAGCGCGACACCGGGGGGTAGGAACTCAAAAACAGGGGTAGGAACACAAAAATCAGGCCCCCGTTTCCGGGGGGACCCAATGAAGCACGACAACGGGGGTAGGGACCTAAAAACGGGGGTAGGAACCCGAAATTCGGGCCCCCGTCTCCGGAGAGACCCATTTCAGAGCATCACTGGGGGTCGGCACCAAAAAACAGGTCTAAGAACCCAATAATCGGGCCCCCGTTTCCGGGGGGGCCCATTTAAGCGCCACACCAGGGGTGTTGGAACTCAAAAACAGGGGTAGGAACCCAAAAAGTGGTGTAGGAACCAAATAATCGGACCCCCGTATCCGGGGGGACCCATTTAAGCGCCACACCAGGGGGGGTCGGAACTCAAAAACAGGGGTAGGAACCCGTAAATCAGGCCCCCGTTTCCAGGGGGACCCAATGAAGCACGAGAACGGGGGTAGGGACCTAAAAACGGGGGTAGGAACCCAAAAATCGGGCCCCCGTTTCCGGGGGGACCCATTTAAGCGCTACACCGGGTGTTGGAACCCAAAAACGGGGGTAGGAACACAAAAATCGGGCCCCCCGTCTCCGGGGAGACCCATTTCAGAGCATCACTGGGGTTAGGCACCAAAAAACAGGTGTAAGAACCGAATAATCGGGCCCTCGTTTCCGGGGGGACCCATTTAAGCGCGACACCGGGGGTTGGAACCCAAAAAGTGGTGTAGGAACCCAATAATCGGACCCCCGTATCCGGGGGGACCCATTTAAGTGCAACACCAGGGGGGTCGGAACTCAAAAACAGGGGTAGGAACCCAAAAATCGGGCCCCCGTTTCCGGGGGGACCCATTTAAGCGGTGCACCGGGTGTTGAAACCCAAAAACGGGGGTAGGAACACAAATATCGGGCCCCCGTCTCCGGGGGACCCATTTAAGCGCGACAGCGTGGGTAGGCACCCAAAAACGGGATAAGGAACCCAAAAATCGGTCCCCCGTTTTCGGGGGGACACATTGAAGCACGACAATGGGGGTAGGAACCTAAAAACGGGGGTAGGAACCCAAAAATAGGGCCGCCGTTTCCAGGAGGACCCATTTCAGTGCGTCGCCGGGAGGTAGGAACTCAAAAACAGGGGTAGGAACCCAAAAATCGGGCCCCCGTTTCCGGGGGGACCCATTTAAGCGCTGCACCGGGTGTTGGAACCCAAAAACGGGGGTAGGAACACAAAAATCGGGCCCCCGTCTCCGGGGAGACCCATTTTAGAGCATCACTGGGGGTAGGCACCAAAAAACAGGTGTAAGAGCCGAATAATAGGACCCCGTTTCCGGGGGGACCCATTTAAGCGCGACACCAGGGGTTGGAACCCATAAAGTGGTGTAGGAACCCAATAATCGGACCCCCGTATATGGGGGGAGCCATTTAAGTGCGACACCGGGGGGGTTGGAACTGCAAAACAGGGGTAGGAACCCAAAAATCGGGCCCCCGTTTCCGGAGGGACCCATTTAAGCGCTGCACCGGGTGTTGGAATCCAAAAACGGGGGTAGGAACACAAAAATCGGGCCCTCGTCTCCGGGGGGACCCATTTAAGCGCGACAGCGTGGGTAGGCACCGAAAAACGGGAGTAGGAACCCAAAAATCGGTCCCCCGTTTCCCGGGGGAGCAAATTTTACGCAAAACCGGGGGTAGGCAACCAAAAACAGGGGTAAAAAAAAAAAAATCGGGCCCCAGTTTAAGGGGGGACCCATTTAAGCGAGACACCGGTGGTAGCATCCCAAAAACGGGGGAAGGAATCCAAAAATTTGGCCCCCGTTTCTGGGGGGACGCATTTAAGCGCGACACCGGGGTGGTAGGCACCCAAAAACAGGGGTAGGAACCCAAAAATCTGGTCCCCGTTTAAGGGGGGTCCCATTTAAGCGCCACACCGGCGGTAGGAACCCAAAAACGGGGGTAGGAACCCAAAAATCGGTCCCCGTTTTCGGGGGGACACATTGAAGCACGACAATGGGGGTAGGAACCTAAAAGCAGGGGTAGGAACCCTAAAATAGGGCTGCCATTTCCAGGGGGACCCATTTCAGCGCGACACCGGGAGGTAGGAACTGAAAAACAGGGGTAGGAACCCAAAATTCGGGCCCCCGTGTCCGGGGAGACCCATTTCAGAGCATCACTGGGGGTAGGCACCCAAAAAGAGTTGTAGGAACCCTATAATCGGGCCGCCGTTTCCGGGGGGACCCATTTAAGCGCTGCACCGGGTGTTGGAACCCAAAAACGGGGGTAAGAACACAAAAATCGGGCCTCCGTCTCCGGGGGGACCCATTTAAGCGCGAAAGCGTGGGTAGGCACCCAAAAACGGGAGTAGGAACCCAAAAACCGGTCCCCTGTTTCCCGGGGGAGCAATTTTTTCGCAAAACCGGGGTTAGGCAACCAAATACAGGGGTAAGAAACGAAAAATCGGGCCCCAGTTTAAGGTGGGACCCATTTAAGCGAGACACCGGCGGTAGCATCCCAAAAACGGAAGAAGGAACCCAAAAATTTGGCCCCCGTTTCTGGGGGGACCCATTTAAGCATGATAACGGGGGTAGGAACCTAAAAACGGGGGTTGGAACCCAAAATTTGGGCCCCCGTCTCCAGGGTGACACATTTAACAATGACACTGAGGGTAGGAACCCAAAAAATTATGGGTAGGAACCCAAAAATCGGTCCCTCGTTTCCGGGGGGACCCATTTAAGCAGGACAACGGGGGTTGGAACTAAAAAACGGAGGTAGGAACCCAAAAATCGGGCCTCCGTTTCCGGGGGGACCCATTTAATTGTGACACCGGGGGGGGTTGGAACCCAAAAAGAGGTATAGGAACCAAAAATCGGGACCCCGTTTAAGGGGGGACCGATTTAAGTACGACACTGAGGGGTAGGAACCCAAAAACGGGGTAGGAACCCAAGCATCGGGCCCCCGTTTCCAGGGGGAACCATTTAAGCGCGACACCGGGGGGTAGGAACTCAAAAACAGGGGTAGGAACACAAAAATCAGGACCCCGTTTCCGGGGGGACCCAATGAAGCACGACAACGGGGGTAGGGACCTAAAAACGGGGGTAGGAACCCAAAATTCGGGCCCCCGTCTCCGGGGAGACCCATTTCAGAGCATCACTGGGGTTAGGCACCAAAAAACAGGTGTCAGAACCCAATAATCGGGCCCCTGTTTCCCGGGGGAGCAATTTAAGCGCAAAACAGGGGGTAGGAAACCAAAAACAGGGGTAAGAAACCAAAAATCGGGCCCCAGTTTAAGGGTGGTCGCATTTGAGCACCACACCGGCAGTAGGAACCCAAAAATGGGGGTAGGAACCCAAAAATTGGTCCCCCGTTTTCGGGGGGACACATTGAAGCACGGCAATGGGGGTAGGAACCTAAAAGCGGGGGTAGGAACCCAAAAATAGGGCTGCCGTTTCCAGGGGGACCCATTTCAGCGCGACACCGGGAGGTAGGAACTCAAAAACAGGGGTAAGAACCCAAAATTCGGGCCCCCGTCTCTGGGGAGACCCATTTCAGAGCATCACTGGGGGTAGGCACCCAAAAAGAGTTGTAGGAACCCTATAATCGGGCCGCCGTTTCCGGGGGGACCCATTTAAGCGCCACACCGGGGGGTAGGCATCCAAAAACAGGGGTAGGAACCCAAAATCGGTCCCCCGTTTCCCGGGGGAGCAATTTTTACGCAAAACCGGGGGTAGGCAACCAAAAACAGGGGTAAAAAAAAAAATCGGGCCCCAGTTTAAGGGGGGACCCATTTAAGCGAGACACCGGCGGTAGCATCCCAAAAACGGGGGAAGGAACCCAAAACTTTGGCCCCCGTTTCTGGGGGGACCCATTTAAGCATGATAACGGGGGTAGGAACCTAAAAACGGGGGTAGGAACCCAAAATTTGGGCCCCCGTCTCCAGGGTGACACATTTAACAATGACACCGAGGGTAGGAACCCAAAATCTTAGGGGTAGGAACCCAAAAATCGGTCCCTCGTTTCCGGGGGGACCCATTTAAGCATGACAACGGGGGTAGGAACTAAATACGGAGGTAGGAACCCTATAATCGGGCCGCCGTTTCCGGGGGGACCCATTTAAGCGCGACACCGGGGGGTAGGCACCCAAAAACAGGGGTAGGAACCCACAAATCTGGCCCCCGTATAAGGGGGGTCCCATTTAAGCGCCACACCGGCGGTAGGAACCCAAAAACGGGGGTAGGAACCCAAAAATCGGTCCCCGTTTTCGGGGGGACACATTGAAGCACGACAATGGGGGTAGGAACCTAAAAACGGGGGTAGGAACCCAAAAATAGGGCCGCCGTTTCCAGGGGGACCCATTTCAGCGCGACACCGGGAGGTAGGAACTCAAAAACAGGGGTAGGAACCCATAAATCGGGCCCCCGTTTCCGTGGGGACCCATTAAAGCAAAGCAGCGTGGGTAGGCACCCAAAAACGGGAGTAGGAACCCAAAAATCGGTTTCCCGTTTCCCGGGGGAGCTATTTAAGCGCAAAACCGGGGGTAGGCAACCAAAAACGGGTAAGAAACCAAAAATCGGGTCCCATTTTAAGGTGGGACCCATTTAAGCGAGACACCGGCGGTAGCATCCCAAAAACGGGGGAAGGAACCCAAAAATTTGGCCCCCGTTTCAGGCGGGACCCATTTAAGCATGATAACGGGGTAGGAACCTAAAAACGGGGGTTGGAACCCAAAATTTGGGCCCCCGTCTCCAGGGTGACACATTTAACAATGACACCGAGGTTAGGAACCAAAAAACTTAGGAGTAGGAACCCAAAAATCGGGCCCTCGTTTCCGGGGGGACCCATTTAATTGTGACACCGGGGGGTTGGAACACAAAAAGAGGTATAGGAACCAAAAATCGGGCCCCCGTTTAAGGTTGGATCGATTTAAGTGCGAGACTGAGGGGTAGGAACCCAAAAACGGGGTAGGAACCCAAACATCGGGCCCCCGTTTCCAGGGGGAACCATTTAAGCGCGACACCGGGGGGTAGGAACTCAAAAACAGGGGTAGGAACACAAAAATCAGGCCCCCGTTTCCGGGGGGACCCAATGAAGCACGACAACGGGGGTAGGGACCTAAAAACGGGGGTAGGAACCCGAAATTCGGGCCCCCGTCTCCGGAGAGACCCATTTCAGAGCATCACTGGGGGTCGGCACCAAAAAACAGGTCTAAGAACCCAATAATCGGGCCCCCGTTTCCGGGGGGGCCCATTTAAGCGCCACACCAGGGGTGTTGGAACTCAAAAACAGGGGTAGGAACCCAAAAAGTGGTGTAGGAACCAAATAATCGGACCCCCGTATCCGGGGGGACCCATTTAAGCGCCACACCAGGGGGGGTCGGAACTCAAAAACAGGGGTAGGAACCCGTAAATCAGGCCCCCGTTTCCAGGGGGACCCAATGAAGCACGAGAACGGGGGTAGGGACCTAAAAACGGGGGTAGGAACCCAAAATTCGGGCCCCCGTCTACGAGGAGACCCATTTCAGAGCATGACTGGGGGTAGGCACCAAAAAACAGGTTTAAGAACCGAATAATCGGGCCCCCGTTTCCGGGGGGACCCATTTAAGCACGACACCGAGGATTGGAACCCAAAAAGTGGTGTAGGAACCCAAAAATCGGGACCCCGTTTCCGGGGGGACCCATTTAAGCGCTACACCGGGGGTTGGAACCCAAAAACGGGGGTAGGAACACAAAAATCGGGCCCCCGTCTCCGGGGGGACCCATTTAAGCGCGACAGCTTGGGAGGCACCCAAAAACGGGAGAAGGAACCCAAAAATCGGTCCCCCGTTTTCGGGGGGAAACATTGAAGCACGACAATGGGGGTAGGAACCTAAAAACGGGGGTAGAAACCCAAAAATAGGGCCACCGTTTCCAGGAGGACCCATTTCAGCTCATCACCGGGAGGTAGGAACTCAAAAACAGGGGTAGGAACCCAAAAATCGGGCCCCCGTTTCCGGGGGGACCCATTTAAGCGCTACACCGGGTGTTGGAACCCAAAAACGGGGGTAGGAACACAAAAATCGGGCCCCCCGTCTCCGGGGAGACCCATTTCAGAGCTTCACTGGGGTTAGGCACCAAAAAACAGGTGTAAGAACCGAATAATCGGGCCCCCGTTTCCGGGGGGACCCATTTAAGCACGACACCGAGGATTGGAACCCAAAAAGTGGTGTAGGAACCCAAAAATCGGGCCCCCGTTTCCGGGGGGACCCATTTAAGCGCTACACCGGGGGTTGGAACCCAAAAACGGGGGTAGGAACACAAAAATCGGGCCCCCGTCTCCGGGGGGACCCATTTAAGCGCGACAGCTTGGGAGGCACCCAAAAACGGGAGAAGGAACCCAAAAATCGGTCCCCCGTTTTCGGGGGGACACATTGAAGCACGACAATGGGGGTAGGAACCTAAAAACGGGGGTAGAAACCCAAAAATAGGGCCACCGTTTCCAGGAGGACCCATTTCAGCTCGTCACCGGGAGGTAGGAACTCAAAAACAGGGGTAGGAACCCAAAAATCGGGCCCCCGTTTCCGGGGGGACCCATTTAAGCGCTACACCGGGTGTTGGAACCCAAAAACGGGGGTAGGAACACAAAAATCGGGCCCCCCGTCTCCGGGGAGACCCATTTCAGAGCATCACTGGGGTTAGGCACCAAAAAACAGGTGTAAGAACCGAATAATCGGGCCCTCGTTTCCGGGGGGACCCATTTAAGCGCGACACCGGGGGTTGGAACCCAAAAAGTGGTGTAGGAACCCAATAATCGGACCCCCGTATCCGGGGGGACCCATTTAAGTGCAACACCAGGGGGGTCGGAACTCAAAAACGGGGGTAGGAACCCAAAAATCGGGCCCCCGTTTCCGGGGGGACCCATTTAAGCGGTGCACCGGGTGTTGAAACCCAAAAACGGGGGTAGGAACACAAATATCGGGCCCCCGTCTCCGGGGGACCCATTTAAGCGCGACAGCGTGGGTAGGCACCCAAAAACGGGATAAGGAACCCAAAAATCGGTCCCCCGTTTTCGGGGGGACACATTGAAGCACGACAATGGGGGTAGGAACCTAAAAACGGGGGTAGGAACCCAAAAATAGGGCCGCCGTTTCCAGGAGGACCCATTTCAGTGCGTCGCCGGGAGGTAGGAACTCAAAAACAGGGGTAGGAACCCAAAAATCGGGCCCCCGTTTCCGGGGGGACCCATTTAAGCGCTGCACCGGGTGTTGGAACCCAAAAACGGGGGTAGGAACACAAAAATCGGGCCCCCGTCTCCGGGGAGACCCATTTTAGAGCATCACTGGGGGTAGGCACCAAAAAACAGGTGTAAGAGCCGAATAATAGGACCCCGTTTCCGGGGGGACCCATTTAAGCGCGACACCAGGGGTTGGAACCCATAAAGTGGTGTAGGAACCCAATAATCGGACCCCCGTATATGGGGGGAGCCATTTAAGTGCGACACCGGGGGGGTTGGAACTGCAAAACAGGGGTAGGAACCCAAAAATCGGGCCCCCGTTTCCGGAGGGACCCATTTAAGCGCTGCACCGGGTGTTGGAATCCAAAAACGGGGGTAGGAACACAAAAATCGGGCCCTCGTCTCCGGGGGGACCCATTTAAGCGCGACAGCGTGGGTAGGCACCGAAAAACGGGAGTAGGAACCCAAAAATCGGTCCCCCGTTTCCCGGGGGAGCAAATTTTACGCAAAACCGGGGGTAGGCAACCAAAAACAGGGGTAAAAAAAAAAAAATCGGGCCCCAGTTTAAGGAGGGACCCATTTAAGCGAGACACCGGTGGTAGCATCCCAAAAACGGGGGAAGGAATCCAAAAATTTGGCCCCCGTTTCTGGGGGGACGCATTTAAGCGCGACACCGGGGTGGTAGGCACCCAAAAACAGGGGTAGGAACCCAAAAATCTGGTCCCCGTTTAAGGGGGGTCCCATTTAAGCGCCACACCGGCGGTAGGAACCCAAAAACGGGGGTAGGAACCCAAAAATCGGTCCCCGTTTTCGGGGGGACACATTGAAGCACGACAATGGGGGTAGGAACCTAAAAGCAGGGGTAGGAACCCTAAAATAGGGCTGCCATTTCCAGGGGGACCCATTTCAGCGCGACACCGGGAGGTAGGAACTGAAAAACAGGGGTAGGAACCCAAAATTCGGGCCCCCGTGTCCGGGGAGACCCATTTCAGAGCATCACTGGGGGTAGGCACCCAAAAAGAGTTGTAGGAACCCTATAATCGGGCCGCCGTTTCCGGGGGGACCCATTTAAGCGCTGCACCGGGTGTTGGAACCCAAAAACGGGGGTAAGAACACAAAAATCGGGCCTCCGTCTCCGGGGGGACCCATTTAAGCGCGAAAGCGTGGGTAGGCACCCAAAAACGGGAGTAGGAACCCAAAAACCGGTCCCCTGTTTCCCGGGGGAGCAATTTTTTCGCAAAACCGGGGTTAGGCAACCAAATACAGGGGTAAGAAACGAAAAATCGGGCCCCAGTTTAAGGTGGGACCCATTTAAGCGAGACACCGGCGGTAGCATCCCAAAAACGGAAGAAGGAACCCAAAAATTTGGCCCCCGTTTCTGGGGGGACCCATTTAAGCATGATAACGGGGGTAGGAACCTAAAAACGGGGGTTGGAACCCAAAATTTGGGCCCCCGTCTCCAGGGTGACACATTTAACAATGACACTGAGGGTAGGAACCCAAAAAATTATGGGTAGGAACCCAAAAATCGGTCCCTCGTTTCCGGGGGGACCCATTTAAGCAGGACAACGGGGGTTGGAACTAAAAAACGGAGGTAGGAACCCAAAAATCGGGCCTCCGTTTCCGGGGGGACCCATTTAATTGTGACACCGGGGGGGGTTGGAACCCAAAAAGAGGTATAGGAACCAAAAATCGGGACCCCGTTTAAGGGGGGACCGATTTAAGTACGACACTGAGGGGTAGGAACCCAAAAACGGGGTAGGAACCCAAGCATCGGGCCCCCGTTTCCAGGGGGAACCATTTAAGCGCGACACCGGGGGGTAGGAACTCAAAAACAGGGGTAGGAACACAAAAATCAGGACCCCGTTTCCGGGGGGACCCAATGAAGCACGACAACGGGGGTAGGGACCTAAAAACGGGGGTAGGAACCCAAAATTCGGGCCCCCGTCTCCGGGGAGACCCATTTCAGAGCATCACTGGGGGTAGGCACCAAAAAACAGGTGTCAGAACCCAATAATCGGGCCCCTGTTTCCCGGGGGAGCAATTTAAGCGCAAAACAGGGGGTAGGAAACCAAAAACAGGGGTAAGAAACCAAAAATCGGGCCCCAGTTTAAGGGTGGTCGCATTTGAGCACCACACCGGCAGTAGGAACCCAAAAATGGGGGTAGGAACCCAAAAATTGGTCCCCCGTTTTCGGGGGGACACATTGAAGCACGACAATGGGGGTAGGAACCTAAAAGCGGGGGTAGGAACCCAAAAATAGGGCTGCCGTTTCCAGGGGGACCCATTTCAGCGCGACACCGGGAGGTAGGAACTCAAAAACAGGGGTAAGAACCCAAAATTCGGGCCCCCGTCTCTGGGGAGACCCATTTCAGAGCATCACTGGGGGTAGGCACCCAAAAAGAGTTGTAGGAACCCTATAATCGGGCCGCCGTTTCCGGGGGGACCCATTTAAGCGCCACACCGGGGGGTAGGCATCCAAAAACAGGGGTAGGAACCCAAAATCGGTCCCCCGTTTCCCGGGGGAGCAATTTTTACGCAAAACCGGGGGAGGGCAACCAAAAACAGGGGTAAAAAAAAAAATCGGGCCCCAGTTTAAGGGGGGACCCATTTAAGCGAGACACCGGTGGTAGCATCCCAAAAACGGGGGAAGGAACCCAAAACTTTGGCCCCCGTTTCTGGGGGGACCCATTTAAGCATGATAACGGGGGTAGGAACCTAAAAACGGGGGTAGGAACCCAAAATTTGGGCCCCCGTCTCCAGGGTGACACATTTAACAATGACACCGAGGGTAGGAACCCAAAATCTTAGGGGTAGGAACCCAAAAATCGGTCCCTCGTTTCCGGGGGGACCCATTTAAGCATGACAACGGGGGTAGGAACTAAATACGGAGGTAGGAACCCTATAATCGGGCCGCCGTTTCCGGGGGGACCCATTTAAGTGCGACACCGGGGGGTAGGCACCCAAAAACAGGGGTAGGAACCCACAAATCTGGCCCCCGTATAAGGGGGGTCCCATTTAAGCGCCACACCGGCGGTAGGAACCCAAAAACGGGGGTAGGAACCCAAAAATCGGTCCCCGTTTTCGGGGGGACACATTGAAGCACGACAATGGGGGTAGGAACCTAAAAACGGGGGTAGGAACCCAAAAATAGGGCCGCCGTTTCCAGGGGGACCCATTTCAGCGCGACACCGGGAGGTAGGAACTCAAAAACAGGGGTAGGAACCCATAAATCGGGCCCCCGTTTCCGTGGGGACCCATTAAAGCAAAGCAGCGTGGGTAGGCACCCAAAAACGGGAGTAGGAACCCAAAAATCGGTTTCCCGTTTCCCGGGGGAGCTATTTAAGCGCAAAACCGGGGGTAGGCAACCAAAAACGGGTAAGAAACCAAAAATCGGGTCCCATTTTAAGGTGGGACCCATTTAAGCGAGACACCGGCGGTAGCATCCCAAAAACGGGGGAAGGAACCCAAAAATTTGGCCCCCGTTTCAGGCGGGACCCATTTAAGCATGATAACGGGGTAGGAACCTAAAAACGGGGGTTGGAACCCAAAATTTGGGCCCACGTCTCCAGGGTGACACATTTAACAATGACACCGAGGTTAGGAACCAAAAAACTTAGGAGTAGGAACCCAAAAATCGGGCCCTCGTTTCCGGGGGGACCCATTTAATTGTGACACCGGGGGGTTGGAACACAAAAAGAGGTATAGGAACCAAAAATCGGGCCCCGTTTAAGGTTGGATCGATTTAAGTGCGACACTGAGGGGTAGGAACCCAAAAACGGGGTAGGAACCCAAACATCGGGCCCCCGTTTCCAGGGGGAACCATTTAAGCGCGACACCGGGGGGTAGGAACTCAAAAACAGGGGTAGGAACACAAAAATCAGGCCCCCGTTTCCGGGGGGACCCAATGAAGCACGACAACGGGGGTAGGGACCTAAAAACGGGGGTAGGAACCCGAAATTCGGGCCCCCGTCTCCGGAGAGACCCATTTCAGAGCATCACTGGGGGTCGGCACCAAAAAACAGGTCTAAGAACCCAATAATCGGGCCCCCGTTTCCGGGGGGGCCCATTTAAGCGCCACACCAGGGGTGTTGGAACTCAAAAACAGGGGTAGGAACCCAAAAAGTGGTGTAGGAACCAAATAATCGGACCCCCGTATCCGGGGGGACCCATTTAAGCGCCACACCAGGGGGGGTCGGAACTCAAAAACAGGGGTAGGAACCCGTAAATCAGGCCCCCGTTTCCAGGGGGACCCAATGAAGCACGAGAACGGGGGTAGGGACCTAAAAACGGGGGTAGGAACCCAAAAATCGGGCCCCCGTTTCCGGGGGGACCCATTTAAGCGCTACACCGGGTGTTGGAACCCAAAAACGGGGGTAGGAACACAAAAATCGGGCCCCCCGTCTCCGGGGAGACCCATTTCAGAGCATCACTGGGGTTAGGCACCAAAAAACAGGTGTAAGAACCGAATAATCGGGCCCTCGTTTCCGGGGGGACCCATTTAAGCGCGACACCGGGGGTTGGAACCCAAAAAGTGGTGTAGGAACCCAATAATCGGACCCCCGTATCCGGGGGGACCCATTTAAGTGCAACACCAGGGGGGTCGGAACTCAAAAACAGGGGTAGGAACCCAAAAATCGGGCCCCCGTTTCCGGGGGGACCCATTTAAGCGGTGCACCGGGTGTTGAAACCCAAAAACGGGGGTAGGAACACAAATATCGGGCCCCCGTCTCCGGGGGACCCATTTAAGCGCGACAGCGTGGGTAGGCACCCAAAAACGGGATAAGGAACCCAAAAATCGGTCCCCCGTTTTCGGGGGGACACATTGAAGCACGACAATGGGGGTAGGAACCTAAAAACGGGGGTAGGAACCCAAAAATAGGGCCGCCGTTTCCAGGAGGACCCATTTCAGTGCGTCGCCGGGAGGTAGGAACTCAAAAACAGGGGTAGGAACCCAAAAATCGGGCCCCCGTTTCCGGGGGGACCCATTTAAGCGCTGCACCGGGTGTTGGAACCCAAAAACGGGGGTAGGAACACAAAAATCGGGCCCCCGTCTCCGGGGAGACCCATTTTAGAGCATCACTGGGGGTAGGCACCAAAAAACAGGTGTAAGAGCCGAATAATAGGACCCCGTTTCCGGGGGGACCCATTTAAGCGCGACACCAGGGGTTGGAACCCATAAAGTGGTGTAGGAACCCAATAATCGGACCCCCGTATATGGGGGGAGCCATTTAAGTGCGACACCGGGGGGGTTGGAACTGCAAAACAGGGGTAGGAACCCAAAAATCGGGCCCCCGTTTCCGGAGGGACCCATTTAAGCGCTGCACCGGGTGTTGGAATCCAAAAACGGGGGTAGGAACACAAAAATCGGGCCCTCGTCTCCGGGGGGACCCATTTAAGCGCGACAGCGTGGGTAGGCACCGAAAAACGGGAGTAGGAACCCAAAAATCGGTCCCCCGTTTCCCGGGGGAGCAAATTTTACGCAAAACCGGGGGTAGGCAACCAAAAACAGGGGTAAAAAAAAAAAAATCGGGCCCCACTTTAAGGGGGGACCCATTTAAGCGAGACACCGGTGGTAGCATCCCAAAAACGGGGGAAGGAATCCAAAAATTTGGCCCCCGTTTCTGGGGGGACGCATTTAAGCGCGACACCGGGGTGGTAGGCACCCAAAAACAGGGGTAGGAACCCAAAAATCTGGTCCCCGTTTAAGGGGGGTCCCATTTAAGCGCCACACCGGCGGTAGGAACCCAAAAACGGGGGTAGGAACCCAAAAATCGGTCCCCGTTTTCGGGGGGACACATTGAAGCACGACAATGGGGGTAGGAACCTAAAAGCAGGGGTAGGAACCCTAAAATAGGGCTGCCATTTCCAGGGGGACCCATTTCAGCGCGACACCGGGAGGTAGGAACTGAAAAACAGGGGTAGGAACCCAAAATTCGGGCCCCCGTGTCCGGGGAGACCCATTTCAGAGCATCACTGGGGGTAGGCACCCAAAAAGAGTTGTAGGAACCCTATAATCGGGCCGCCGTTTCCGGGGGGACCCATTTAAGCGCTGCACCGGGTGTTGGAACCCAAAAACGGGGGTAAGAACACAAAAATCGGGCCTCCGTCTCCGGGGGGACCCATTTAAGCGCGAAAGCGTGGGTAGGCACCCAAAAACGGGAGTAGGAACCCAAAAACCGGTCCCCTGTTTCCCGGGGGAGCAATTTTTTCGCAAAACCGGGGTTAGGCAACCAAATACAGGGGTAAGAAACGAAAAATCGGGCCCCAGTTTAAGGTGGGACCCATTTAAGCGAGACACCGGCGGTAGCATCCCAAAAACGGAAGAAGGAACCCAAAAATTTGGCCCCCGTTTCTGGGGGGACCCATTTAAGCATGATAACGGGGGTAGGAACCTAAAAACGGGGGTTGGAACCCAAAATTTGGGCCCCCGTCTCCAGGGTGACACATTTAACAATGACACTGAGGGTAGGAACCCAAAAAATTATGGGTAGGAACCCAAAAATCGGTCCCTCGTTTCCGGGGGGACCCATTTAAGCAGGACAACGGGGGTTGGAACTAAAAAACGGAGGTAGGAACCCAAAAATCGGGCCTCCGTTTCCGGGGGGACCCATTTAATTGTGACACCGGGGGGGGTTGGAACCCAAAAAGAGGTATAGGAACCAAAAATCGGGACCCCGTTTAAGGGGGGACCGATTTAAGTACGACACTGAGGGGTAGGAACCCAAAAACGGGGTAGGAACCCAAGCATCGGGCCCCCGTTTCCAGGGGGAACCATTTAAGCGCGACACCGGGGGGTAGGAACTCAAAAACAGGGGTAGGAACACAAAAATCAGGACCCCGTTTCCGGGGGGACCCAATGAAGCACGACAACGGGGGTAGGGACCTAAAAACGGGGGTAGGAACCCAAAATTCGGGCCCCCGTCTCCGGGGAGACCCATTTCAGAGCATCACTGGGGGTAGGCACCAAAAAACAGGTGTCAGAACCCAATAATCGGGCCCCTGTTTCCCGGGGGAGCAATTTAAGCGCAAAACAGGGGGTAGGAAACCAAAAACAGGGGTAAGAAACCAAAAATCGGGCCCCAGTTTAAGGGTGGTCGCATTTGAGCACCACACCGGCAGTAGGAACCCAAAAATGGGGGTAGGAACCCAAAAATTGGTCCCCCGTTTTCGGGGGGACACATTGAAGCACGACAATGGGGGTAGGAACCTAAAAGCGGGGGTAGGAACCCAAAAATAGGGCTGCCGTTTCCAGGGGGACCCATTTCAGCGCGACACCGGGAGGTAGGAACTCAAAAACAGGGGTAAGAACCCAAAATTCGGGCCCCCGTCTCTGGGGAGACCCATTTCAGAGCATCACTGGGGGTAGGCACCCAAAAAGAGTTGTAGGAACCCTATAATCGGGCCGCCGTTTCCGGGGGGACCCATTTAAGCGCCACACCGGGGGGTAGGCATCCAAAAACAGGGGTAGGAACCCAAAATCGGTCCCCCGTTTCCCGGGGGAGCAATTTTTACGCAAAACCGGGGGTAGGCAACCAAAAACAGGGGTAAAAAAAAAAATCGGGCCCCAGTTTAAGGGGGGACCCATTTAAGCGAGACACCGGCGGTAGCATCCCAAAAACGGGGGAAGGAACCCAAAACTTTGGCCCCCGTTTCTGGGGGGACCCATTTAAGCATGATAACGGGGGTAGGAACCTAAAAACGGGGGTAGGAACCCAAAATTTGGGCCCCCGTCTCCAGGGTGACACATTTAACAATGACACCGAGGGTAGGAACCCAAAATCTTAGGGGTAGGAACCCAAAAATCGGTCCCTCGTTTCCGGGGGGACCCATTTAAGCATGACAACGGGGGTAGGAACTAAATACGGAGGTAGGAACCCTATAATCGGGCCGCCGTTTCCGGGGGGACCCATTTAAGCGCGACACCGGGGGGTAGGCACCCAAAAACAGGGGTAGGAACCCACAAATCTGGCCCCCATATAAGGGGGGTCCCATTTAAGCGCCACACCGGCGGTAGGAACCCAAAAACGGGGGTAGGAACCCAAAAATCGGTCCCCGTTTTCGGGGGGACACATTGAAGCACGACAATGGGGGTAGGAACCTAAAAACGGGGGTAGGAACCCAAAAATAGGGCCGCCGTTTCCAGGGGGACCCATTTCAGCGCGACACCGGGAGGTAGGAACTCAAAAACAGGGGTAGGAACCCATAAATCGGGCCCCCGTTTCCGTGGGGACCCATTAAAGCAAAGCAGCGTGGGTAGGCACCCAAAAACGGGAGTAGGAACCCAAAAATCGGTTTCCCGTTTCCCGGGGGAGCTATTTAAGCGCAAAACCGGGGGTAGGCAACCAAAAACGGGTAAGAAACCAAAAATCGGGTCCCATTTTAAGGTGGGACCCATTTAAGCGAGACACCGGCGGTAGCATCCCAAAAACGGGGGAAGGAACCCAAAAATTTGGCCCCCGTTTCAGGCGGGACCCATTTAAGCATGATAACGGGGTAGGAACCTAAAAACGGGGGTTGGAACCCAAAATTTGGGCCCCCGTCTCCAGGGTGACACATTTAACAATGACACCGAGGTTAGGAACCAAAAAACTTAGGAGTAGGAACCCAAAAATCGGGCCCTCGTTTCCGGGGGGACCCATTTAATTGTGACACCGGGGGGTTGGAACACAAAAAGAGGTATAGGAACCAAAAATCGGGCCCCCGTTTAAGGTTGGATCGATTTAAGTGCGAGACTGAGGGGTAGGAACCCAAAAACGGGGTAGGAACCCAAACATCGGGCCCCCGTTTCCAGGGGGAACCATTTAAGCGCGACACCGGGGGGTAGGAACTCAAAAACAGGGGTAGGAACACAAAAATCAGGCCCCCGTTTCCGGGGGGACCCAATGAAGCACGACAACGGGGGTAGGGACCTAAAAACGGGGGTAGGAACCCGAAATTCGGGCCCCCGTCTCTGGAGAGACCCATTTCAGAGCATCACTGGGGGTCGGCACCAAAAAACAGGTCTAAGAACCCAATAATCGGGCCCCCGTTTCCGGGGGGGCCCATTTAAGCGCCACACCAGGGGTGTTGGAACTCAAAAACAGGGGTAGGAACCCAAAAAGTGGTGTAGGAACCAAATAATCGGACCCCCGTATCCGGGGGGACCCATTTAAGCGCCACACCAGGGGGGGTCGGAACTCAAAAACAGGGGTAGGAACCCGTAAATCAGGCCCCCGTTTCCAGGGGGACCCAATGAAGCACGAGAACGGGGGTAGGGACCTAAAAACGGGGGTAGGAACCCAAAATTCGGGCCCCCGTCTACGAGGAGACCCATTTCAGAGCATGACTGGGGGTAGGCACCAAAAAACAGGTTTAAGAACCGAATAATCGGGCCCCCGTTTCCGGGGGGACCCATTTAAGCACGACACCGAGGATTGGAACCCAAAAAGTGGTGTAGGAACCCAAAAATCGGGACCCCGTTTCCGGGGGGACCCATTTAAGCGCTACACCGGGGGTTGGAACCCAAAAACGGGGGTAGGAACACAAAAATCGGGCCCCCGTCTCCGGGGGGACCCATTTAAGCGCGACAGCTTGGGAGGCACCCAAAAACGGGAGAAGGAACCCAAAAATCGGTCCCCCGTTTTCGGGGGGAAACATTGAAGCACGACAATGGGGGTAGGAACCTAAAAACGGGGGTAGAAACCCAAAAATAGGGCCACCGTTTCCAGGAGGACCCATTTCAGCTCGTCACCGGGAGGTAGGAACTCAAAAACAGGGGTAGGAACCCAAAAATCGGGCCCCCGTTTCCGGGGGGACCCATTTAAGCGCTACACCGGGTGTTGGAACCCAAAAACGGGGGTAGGAACACAAAAATCGGGCCCCCCGTCTCCGGGGAGACCCATTTCAGAGCTTCACTGGGGTTAGGCACCAAAAAACAGGTGTAAGAACCGAATAATCGGGCCCCCGTTTCCGGGGGGACCCATTTAAGCACGACACCGAGGATTGGAACCCAAAAAGTGGTGTAGGAACCCAAAAATCGGGCCCCCGTTTCCGGGGGGACCCATTTAAGCGCTACACCGGGGGTTGGAACCCAAAAACGGGGGTAGGAACACAAAAATCGGGCCCCCGTCTCCGGGGGGACCCATTTAAGCGCGACAGCTTGGGAGGCACCCAAAAACGGGAGAAGGAACCCAAAAATCGGTCCCCCGTTTTCGGGGGGACACATTGAAGCACGACAATGGGGGTAGGAACCTAAAAATAGGGGGTAGAAACCCAAAAATAGGGCCACCGTTTCCAGGAGGACCCATTTCAGCTCGTCACCGGGAGGTAGGAACTCAAAAACAGGGGTAGGAACCCAAAAATCGGGCCCCCGTTTCCGGGGGGACCCATTTAAGCGCTACACCGGGTGTTGGAACCCAAAAACGGGGGTAGGAACACAAAAATCGGGCCCCCCGTCTCCGGGGAGACCCATTTCAGAGCATCACTGGGGTTAGGCACCAAAAAACAGGTGTAAGAACCGAATAATCGGGCCCTCGTTTCCGGGGGGACCCATTTAAGCGCGACACCGGGGGTTGGAACCCAAAAAGTGGTGTAGGAACCCAATAATCGGACCCCCGTATCCGGGGGGACCCATTTAAGTGCAACACCAGGGGGGTCGGAACTCAAAAACAGGGGTAGGAACCCAAAAATCGGGCCCCCGTTTCCGGGGGGACCCATTTAAGCGGTGCACCGGGTGTTGAAACCCAAAAACGGGGGTAGGAACACAAATATCGGGCCCCCGTCTCCGGGGGACCCATTTAAGCGCGACAGCGTGGGTAGGCACCCAAAAACGGGATAAGGAACCCAAAAATCGGTCCCCCGTTTTCGGGGGGACACATTGAAGCACGACAATGGGGGTAGGAACCTAAAAACGGGGGTAGGAACCCAAAAATAGGGCCGCCGTTTCCAGGAGGACCCATTTCAGTGCGTCGCCGGGAGGTAGGAACTCAAAAACAGGGGTAGGAACCCAAAAATCGGGCCCCCGTTTCCGGGGGGACCCATTTAAGCGCTGCACCGGGTGTTGGAACCCAAAAACGGGGGTAGGAACACAAAAATCGGGCCCCCGTCTCCGGGGAGACCCATTTTAGAGCATCACTGGGGGTAGGCACCAAAAAACAGGTGTAAGAGCCGAATAATAGGACCCCGTTTCCGGGGGGACCCATTTAAGCGCGACACCAGGGGTTGGAACCCATAAAGTGGTGTAGGAACCCAATAATCGGACCCCCCTATATGGGGGGAGCCATTTAAGTGCGACACCGGGGGGGTTGGAACTGCAAAACAGGGGTAGGAACCCAAAAATCGGGCCCCCGTTTCCGGAGGGACCCATTTAAGCGCTGCACCGGGTGTTGGAATCCAAAAACGGGGGTAGGAACACAAAAATCGGGCCCTCGTCTCCGGGGGGACCCATTTAAGCGCGACAGCGTGGGTAGGCACCGAAAAACGGGAGTAGGAACCCAAAAATCGGTCCCCCGTTTCCCGGGGGAGCAAATTTTACGCAAAACCGGGGGTAGGCAACCAAAAACAGGGGTAAAAAAAAAAAATCGGGCCCCAGTTTAAGGAGGGACCCATTTAAGCGAGACACCGGTGGTAGCATCCCAAAAACGGGGGAAGGAATCCAAAAATTTGGCCCCCGTTTCTGGGGGGACGCATTTAAGCGCGACACCGGGGTGGTAGGCACCCAAAAACAGGGGTAGGAACCCAAAAATCTGGTCCCCGTTTAAGGGGGGTCCCATTTAAGCGCCACACCGGCGGTAGGAACCCAAAAACGGGGGTAGGAACCCAAAAATCGGTCCCCGTTTTCGGGGGGACACATTGAAGCACGACAATGGGGGTAGGAACCTAAAAGCAGGGGTAGGAACCCTAAAATAGGGCTGCCATTTCCAGGGGGACCCATTTCAGCGCGACACCGGGAGGTAGGAACTGAAAAACAGGGGTAGGAACCCAAAATTCGGGCCCCCGTGTCCGGGGAGACCCATTTCAGAGCATCACTGGGGGTAGGCACCCAAAAAGAGTTGTAGGAACCCTATAATCGGGCCGCCGTTTCCGGGGGGACCCATTTAAGCGCTGCACCGGGTGTTGGAACCCAAAAACGGGGGTAAGAACACAAAAATCGGGCCTCCGTCTCCGGGGGGACCCATTTAAGCGCGAAAGCGTGGGTAGGCACCCAAAAACGGGAGTAGGAACCCAAAAACCGGTCCCCTGTTTCCCGGGGGAGCAATTTTTTCGCAAAACCGGGGTTAGGCAACCAAATACAGGGGTAAGAAACGAAAAATCGGGCCCCAGTTTAAGGTGGGACCCATTTAAGCGAGACACCGGCGGTAGCATCCCAAAAACGGAAGAAGGAACCCAAAAATTTGGCCCCCGTTTCTGGGGGGACCCATTTAAGCATGATAACGGGGGTAGGAACCTAAAAACGGGGGTTGGAACCCAAAATTTGGGCCCCCGTCTCCAGGGTGACACATTTAACAATGACACTGAGGGTAGGAACCCAAAAAATTATGGGTAGGAACCCAAAAATCGGTCCCTCGTTTCCGGGGGGACCCATTTAAGCAGGACAACGGGGGTTGGAACTAAAAAACGGAGGTAGGAACCCAAAAATCGGGCCTCCGTTTCCGGGGGGACCCATTTAATTGTGACACCGGGGGGGGTTGGAACCCAAAAAGAGGTATAGGAACCAAAAATCGGGACCCCGTTTAAGGGGGGACCGATTTAAGTACGACACTGAGGGGTAGGAACCCAAAAACGGGGTAGGAACCCAAGCATCGGGCCCCCGTTTCCAGGGGGAACCATTTAAGCGCGACACCGGGGGGTAGGAACTCAAAAACAGGGGTAGGAACACAAAAATCAGGACCCCGTTTCCGGGGGGACCCAATGAAGCACGACAACGGGGGTAGGGACCTAAAAACGGGGGTAGGAACCCAAAATTCGGGCCCCCGTCTCCGGGGAGACCCATTTCAGAGCATCACTGGGGGTAGGCACCAAAAAACAGGTGTCAGAACCCAATAATCGGGCCCCTGTTTCCCGGGGGAGCAATTTAAGCGCAAAACAGGGGGTAGGAAACCAAAAACAGGGGTAAGAAACCAAAAATCGGGCCCCAGTTTAAGGGTGGTCGCATTTGAGCACCACACCGGCAGTAGGAACCCAAAAATGGGGGTAGGAACCCAAAAATTGGTCCCCCGTTTTCGGGGGGACACATTGAAGCACGACAATGGGGGTAGGAACCTAAAAGCGGGGGTAGGAACCCAAAAATAGGGCTGCCGTTTCCAGGGGGACCCATTTCAGCGCGACACCGGGAGGTAGGAACTCAAAAACAGGGGTAAGAACCCAAAATTCGGGCCCCCGTCTCTGGGGAGACCCATTTCAGAGCATCACTGGGGGTAGGCACCCAAAAAGAGTTGTAGGAACCCTATAATCGGGCCGCCGTTTCCGGGGGGACCCATTTAAGCGCCACACCGGGGGGTAGGCATCCAAAAACAGGGGTAGGAACCCAAAATCGGTCCCCCGTTTCCCGGGGGAGCAATTTTTACGCAAAACCGGGGGTAGGCAACCAAAAACAGGGGTAAAAAAAAAAATCGGGCCCCAGTTTAAGGGGGGACCCATTTAAGCGAGACACCGGCGGTAGCATCCCAAAAACGGGGGAAGGAACCCAAAACTTTGGCCCCCGTTTCTGGGGGGACCCATTTAAGCATGATAACGGGGGTAGGAACCTAAAAACGGGGGTAGGAACCCAAAATTTGGGCCCCCGTCTCCAGGGTGACACATTTAACAATGACACCGAGGGTAGGAACCCAAAATCTTAGGGGTAGGAACCCAAAAATCGGTCCCTCGTTTCCGGGGGGACCCATTTAAGCATGACAACGGGGGTAGGAACTAAATACGGAGGTAGGAACCCTATAATCGGGCCGCCGTTTCCGGGGGGACCCATTTAAGCGCGACACCGGGGGTAGGCACCCAAAAACAGGGGTAGGAACCCACAAATCTGGCCCCCGTATAAGGGGGGTCCCATTTAAGCGCCACACCGGCGGTAGGAACCCAAAAACGGGGGTAGGAACCCAAAAATCGGTCCCCGTTTTCGGGGGGGACACATTGAAGCACGACAATGGGGGTAGGAACCTAAAAACGGGGGTAGGAACCCAAAAATAGGGCCGCCGTTTCCAGGGGGGACCCATTTCAGCGCGACACCGGGAGGTAGGAACTCAAAAACAGGGTAGGAACCCATAAATCGGGCCCCCGTTTCCGTGGGGACCCATTAAAGCAAAGCAGCGTGGGTAGGCACCCAAAAACGGGAGTAGGAACCCAAAAATCGGTTTCCCGTTTCCCGGGGGAGCTATTTAAGCGCAAAACCGGGGGTAGGCAACCAAAAACGGTAAGAAACCAAAAATCGGGTCCCATTTTAAGGTGGGACCCATTTAAGCGAGACACCGGCGGTAGCATCCCAAAAACGGGGGAAGGAACCCAAAAATTTGGCCCCCGTTTCAGGCGGGACCCATTTAAGCATGATAACGGGGTAGGAACCTAAAAACGGGGGTTGGAACCCAAAATTTGGGCCCCCGTCTCCAGGGTGACACATTTAACAATGACACCGAGGTTAGGAACCAAAAACTTAGGAGTAGGAACCCAAAAATCGGGCCCTCGTTTCGGGGGGACCCATTTAATTGTGACACGGGGGGTTGGAACACAAAAAGAGTATAGGAACCAAAAATCGGGCCCCGTTTAAGGTTGGATCGATTTAAGTGCGAGACTGAGGGGTAGGAACCCAAAAACGGGGTAGGAACCCAAACATCGGGCCCCCGTTTCCAGGGGGAACCATTTAAGCGCGACACCGGGGGGTAGGAACTCAAAAACAGGGGTAGGAACACAAAAATCAGGCCCCCGTTTCCGGGGGGACCCAATGAAGCACGACAACGGGGGTAGGGACCTAAAAACGGGGGTAGGAACCCGAAATTCGGGCCCCCGTCTCCGGAGAGACCCATTTCAGAGCATCACTGGGGGTCGGCACCAAAAAACAGGTCTAAGAACCCAATAATCGGGCCCCCGTTTCCGGGGGGGCCCATTTAAGCGCCACACCAGGGTGTTGGAACTCAAAAACAGGGGTAGGAACCCAAAAAGTGGTGTAGGAACCAAATAATCGGACCCCCGTATCCGGGGGGACCCATTTAAGCGCCACACCAGGGGGGGTCGGAACTCAAAAACAGGGGTAGGAACCCGTAATCAGGCCCCGTTTCCAGGGGGACCCAATGAAGCACGAGAACGGGGGTAGGGACCTAAAAACGGGGGTAGGAACCCAAAATTCGGGCCCCCGTCTACGAGGAGACCCATTTCAGAGCATGACTGGGGGTAGGCACCAAAAAACAGGTTTAAGAACCGAATAATCGGGCCCCCGTTTCCGGGGGGACCCATTTAAGCACGACACCGAGGATTGGAACCCAAAAGTGGTGTAGGAACCCAAAAATCGGGACCCCGTTTCCGGGGGGACCCATTTAAGCGCTACACCGGGGGTTGGAACCCAAAAACGGGGGTAGGAACACAAAAATCGGGCCCCCGTCTCCGGGGGGACCCATTTAAGCGCGACAGCTTGGGAGGCACCCAAAAACGGGAGAAGGAACCCAAAAATCGGTCCCCGTTTTCGGGGGGAAACATTGAAGCACGACAATGGGGGTAGGAACCTAAAAACGGGGGTAGAAACCCAAAAATAGGGCCACCGTTTCCAGGAGGACCCATTTCAGCTCGTCACCGGGAGGTAGGAACTCAAAACAGGGGTAGGAACCAAAAATCGGGCCCCCGTTTCCGGGGGGACCCATTTAAGCGCTACACCGGGTGTTGGAACCCAAAAACGGGGGTAGGAACACAAAAATCGGGCCCCCCGTCTCCGGGGAGACCCATTTCAGAGCTTCACTGGGGTTAGGCACCAAAAAACAGGTGTAAGAACCGAATAATCGGGCCCCCGTTTCCGGGGGGACCCATTTAAGCACGACACCGAGGATTGGAACCCAAAAAGTGGTGTAGGAACCCAAAATCGGGCCCCCGTTTCCGGGGGGACCCATTTAAGCGCTACACCGGGGGGTTGGAACCCAAAAACGGGGGTAGGAACACAAAAATCGGGCCCCCCCGTCTCCGGGGGGACCCATTTAAGCGCGACAGCTTGGGAGGCACCCAAAAACGGGAGAAGGAACCCAAAAATCGGTCCCCCGTTTTCGGGGGGACACATTGAAGCACGACAATGGGGGTAGGAACCTAAAAACGGGGGTAGAAACCCAAAAATAGGGCCACCGTTTCCAGGAGGACCCATTTCAGCTCGTCACCGGGAGGTAGGAACTCAAAAACAGGGGTAGGAACCCAAAATCGGGCCCCCGTTTCCGGGGGGACCCATTTAAGCGCTACACCGGGTGTTGGAACCCAAAAACGGGGGTAGGAACACAAAAATCGGGCCCCCCGTCTCCGGGGAGACCCATTTCAGAGCATCACTGGGGTTAGGCACCAAAAAACAGGTGTAAGAACCGAATAATCGGGCCCTCGTTTCCGGGGGGACCCATTTAAGCGCGACACCGGGGGTTGGAACCCAAAAAGTGGTGTAGGAACCCAATAATCGGACCCCCGTATCCGGGGGACCCATTTAAGTGCAACACCAGGGGGGTCGGAACTCAAAAACAGGGGTAGGAACCCAAAAATCGGGCCCCCGTTTCCGGGGGGACCCATTTAAGCGGTGCACCGGGTGTTGAAACCCAAAAACGGGGGTAGGAACACAAATATCGGGCCCCCGTCTCCGGGGGACCCATTTAAGCGCGACAGCGTGGGTAGGCACCCAAAAACGGGATAAGGAACCCAAAAATCGGTCCCCCCGTTTTCGGGGGGACACATTGAAGCACGACAATGGGGGTAGGAACCTAAAAACGGGGGTAGGAACCCAAAAATAGGGCCGCCGTTTCCAGGAGGACCCATTTCAGTGCGTCGCCGGGAGGTAGGAACTCAAAAACAGGGGTAGGAACCCAAAAATCGGGCCCCCGTTTCCGGGGGGACCCATTTAAGCGCTGCACCGGGTGTTGGAACCCAAAAACGGGGGTAGGAACACAAAAATCGGGCCCCCGTCTCCGGGGAGACCCATTTTAGAGCATCACTGGGGGTAGGCACCAAAAAACAGGTGTAAGAGCCGAATAATAGGACCCCGTTTCCGGGGGGACCCATTTAAGCGCGACACCAGGGGTTGGAACCCATAAAGTGGTGTAGGAACCCAATAATCGGACCCCCGTATATGGGGGGAGCCATTTAAGTGCGACACCGGGGGGGTTGGAACTGCAAAACAGGGGTAGGAACCCAAAAATCGGGCCCCCGTTTCCGGAGGGACCCATTTAAGCGCTGCACCGGGTGTTGGAATCCAAAAACGGGGGTAGGAACACAAAAATCGGGCCCTCGTCTCCGGGGGGACCCATTTAAGCGCGACAGCGTGGGTAGGCACCGAAAAAACGGGAGTAGGAACCCAAAAATCGGTCCCCCGTTTCCCGGGGGAGCAAATTTTACGCAAAACCGGGGGTAGGCAACCAAAAACAGGGGTAAAAAAAAAAAATCGGGCCCCAGTTTAAGGAGGGACCCATTTAAGCGAAACACCGGTGGTAGCATCCCAAAAACGGGGGAAGGAATCCAAAAATTTGGCCCCCGTTTCTGGGGGGACGCATTTAAGCGCGACACCGGGGTGGTAGGCACCCAAAAACAGGGGTAGGAACCCAAAAATCTGGTCCCCGTTTAAGGGGGGTCCCATTTAAGCGCCACACCGGCGGTAGGAACCCAAAAACGGGGGTAGGAACCCAAAAATCGGTCCCCGTTTTCGGGGGGACACATTGAAGCACGACAATGGGGGTAGGAACCTAAAAGCAGGGGTAGGAACCCTAAAATAGGGCTGCCATTTCCAGGGGGACCCATTTCAGCGCGACACCGGGAGGTAGGAACTGAAAAACAGGGGTAGGAACCCAAAATTCGGGCCCCCGTGTCCGGGGAGACCCATTTCAGAGCATCACTGGGGGTAGGCACCCAAAAAGAGTTGTAGGAACCCTATAATCGGGCCGCCGTTTCCGGGGGGACCCATTTAAGCGCTGCACCGGGTGTTGGAACCCAAAAACGGGGGTAAGAACACAAAAATCGGGCCTCCGTCTCCGGGGGGACCCATTTAAGCGCGAAAGCGTGGGTAGGCACCCAAAAACGGGAGTAGGAACCCAAAAACCGGTCCCCTGTTTCCCGGGGGAGCAATTTTTTCGCAAAACCGGGGTTAGGCAACCAAATACAGGGGTAAGAAACGAAAAATCGGGCCCCAGTTTAAGGTGGGACCCATTTAAGCGAGACACCGGCGGTAGCATCCCAAAAACGGAAGAAGGAACCCAAAAATTTGGCCCCCGTTTCTGGGGGGACCCATTTAAGCATGATAACGGGGGTAGGAACCTAAAAACGGGGGTTGGAACCCAAAATTTGGGCCCCCGTCTCCAGGGTGACACATTTAACAATGACACTGAGGGTAGGAACCCAAAAAATTATGGGTAGGAACCCAAAAATCGGTCCCTCGTTTCCGGGGGGACCCATTTAAGCAGGACAACGGGGGTTGGAACTAAAAAACGGAGGTAGGAACCCAAAAATCGGGCCTCCGTTTCCGGGGGGACCCATTTAATTGTGACACCGGGGGGGGTTGGAACCCAAAAAGAGGTATAGGAACCAAAAATCGGGACCCCGTTTAAGGGGGGACCGATTTAAGTACGACACTGAGGGGTAGGAACCCAAAAACGGGGTAGGAACCCAAGCATCGGGCCCCCGTTTCCAGGGGGAACCATTTAAGCGCGACACCGGGGGGGTAGGAACTCAAAAACAGGGGTAGGAACACAAAAATCAGGACCCCGTTTCCGGGGGGACCCAATGAAGCACGACAACGGGGGTAGGGACCTAAAAACGGGGGTAGGAACCCAAAATTCGGGCCCCCGTCTCCGGGGAGACCCATTTCAGAGCATCACTGGGGGTAGGCACCAAAAAACAGGTGTCAGAACCCAATAATCGGGCCCCTGTTTCCCGGGGGAGCAATTTAAGCGCAAAACAGGGGGTAGGAAACCAAAAACAGGGGTAAGAAACCAAAAATCGGGCCCCAGTTTAAGGGTGGTCGCATTTGAGCACCACACCGGCAGTAGGAACCCAAAAATGGGGGTAGGAACCCAAAAATTGGTCCCCCGTTTTCGGGGGGACACATTGAAGCACGACAATGGGGGTAGGAACCTAAAAGCGGGGGTAGGAACCCAAAAATAGGGCTGCCGTTTCCAGGGGGACCCATTTCAGCGCGACACCGGGAGGTAGGAACTCAAAAACAGGGGTAAGAACCCAAAATTCGGGCCCCCGTCTCTGGGGAGACCCATTTCAGAGCATCACTGGGGGTAGGCACCCAAAAAGAGTTGTAGGAACCCTATAATCGGGCCGCCGTTTCCGGGGGGACCCATTTAAGCGCCACACCGGGGGGTAGGCATCCAAAAACAGGGGTAGGAACCCAAAATCGGTCCCCCGTTTCCCGGGGGAGCAATTTTTACGCAAAACCGGGGGTAGGCAACCAAAAACAGGGGTAAAAAAAAAAATCGGGCCCCAGTTTAAGGGGGGACCCATTTAAGCGAGACACCGGTGGTAGCATCCCAAAAACGGGGGAAGGAACCCAAAACTTTGGCCCCCGTTTCTGGGGGGACCCATTTAAGCATGATAACGGGGGTAGGAACCTAAAAACGGGGGTAGGAACCCAAAATTTGGGCCCCCGTCTCCAGGGTGACACATTTAACAATGACACCGAGGGTAGGAACCCAAAATCTTAGGGGTAGGAACCCAAAAATCGGTCCCTCGTTTCCGGGGGGACCCATTTAAGCATGACAACGGGGGTAGGAACTAAATACGGAGGTAGGAACCCTATAATCGGGCCGCCGTTTCCGGGGGGACCCATTTAAGCGCGACACCGGGGGGTAGGCACCCAAAAACAGGGGTAGGAACCCACAAATCTGGCCCCCGTATAAGGGGGGTCCCATTTAAGCGCCACACCGGCGGTAGGAACCCAAAAACGGGGGTAGGAACCCAAAAATCGGTCCCCGTTTTCGGGGGGACACATTGAAGCACGACAATGGGGGTAGGAACCTAAAAACGGGGGTAGGAACCCAAAAATAGGGCCGCCGTTTCCAGGGGGACCCATTTCAGCGCGACACCGGGAGGTAGGAACTCAAAAACAGGGGTAGGAACCCATAAATCGGGCCCCCGTTTCCGTGGGGACCCATTAAAGCAAAGCAGCGTGGGTAGGCACCCAAAAACGGGAGTAGGAACCCAAAAATCGGTTTCCCGTTTCCCGGGGGAGCTATTTAAGCGCAAAACCGGGGGTAGGCAACCAAAAACGGGTAAGAAACCAAAAATCGGGTCCCATTTTAAGGTGGGACCCATTTAAGCGAGACACCGGCGGTAGCATCCCAAAAACGGGGGAAGGAACCCAAAAATTTGGCCCCCGTTTCAGGCGGGACCCATTTAAGCATGATAACGGGGTAGGAACCTAAAAACGGGGGTTGGAACCCAAAATTTGGGCCCCCGTCTCCAGGGTGACACATTTAACAATGACACCGAGGTTAGGAACCAAAAAACTTAGGAGTAGGAACCCAAAAATCGGGCCCTCGTTTCGGGGGGGACCCATTTAATTGTGACACCGGGGGGTTGGAACACAAAAAGAGGTATAGGAACCAAAAATCGGGCCCCCGTTTAAGGTTGGATCGATTTAAGTGCGACACTGAGGGGTAGGAACCCAAAAACGGGGTAGGAACCCAAACATCGGGCCCCCGTTTCCAGGGGGAACCATTTAAGCGCGACACCGGGGGGTAGGAACTCAAAAACAGGGGTAGGAACACAAAAATCAGGCCCCCGTTTCCGGGGGGACCCAATGAAGCACGACAACGGGGGTAGGGACCTAAAAACGGGGGTAGGAACCCGAAATTCGGGCCCCCGTCTCCGGAGAGACCCATTTCAGAGCATCACTGGGGGTCGGCACCAAAAAACAGGTCTAAGAACCCAATAATCGGGCCCCCGTTTCCGGGGGGGCCCATTTAAGCGCCACACCAGGGGTGTTGGAACTCAAAAACAGGGGTAGGAACCCAAAAAATGGTGTAGGAACCAAATAATCGGACCCCCGTATCCGGGGGCACCCATTTAAGCGCCACACCAGGGGGGGTCGGAACTCAAAAACAGGGGTAGGAACCCGTAAATCAGGCCCCCGTTTCCAGGGGGACCCAATGAAGCACGAGAACGGGGGTAGGGACCTAAAAACGGGGGTAGGAACCCAAAATTCGGGCCCCCGTCTACGAGGAGACCCATTTCAGAGCATGACTGGGGGTAGGCACCAAAAAACAGGTGTAAGAACCGAATAATCGGGCCCCCGTTTCCGGGGGGACCCATTTAAGCACGACACCGAGGATTGGAACCCAAAAAGTGGTGTAGGAACCCAAAAATCGGGCCCCCGTTTCCGGGGGGACACATTTAAGTGCTACACCGGGGGTTGGAACCCAAAAACGGGGGTAGGAACACAAAAATCGGGCCCCCGTCTCCGGGGGGACCCATTTAAGCGCGACAGCTTGGGAGGCACCCAAAAACGGGAGAAGGAACCCAAAAATCGGTCCCCCGTTTTCGGGGGGAAACATTGAAGCACGACAATGGGGGTAGGAACCTAAAAACGGGGGTAGAAACCCAAAAATAGGGCCACCGTTTCCAGGAGGACCCATTTCAGCTCGTCACCGGGAGGTAGGAACTCAAAAACAGGGGTAGGAACCCAAAAATCGGGCCCCCGTTTCCGGGGGGACCCATTTAAGCGCTACACCGGGTGTTGGAACCCAAAAACGGGGGTAGGAACACAAAAATCGGGCCCCCCGTCTCCGGGGAGACCCATTTCAGAGCTTCACTGGGGTTAGGCACCAAAAAACAGGTGTAAGAACCGAATAATCGGGCCCCCGTTTCCGGGGGGACCCATTTAAGCACGACACCGAGGATTGGAACCCAAAAAGTGGTGTAGGAACCCAAAAATCGGGCCCCCGTTTCCGGGGGGACCCATTTAAGCGCTACACCGGGGGTTGGAACCCAAAAACGGGGGTAGGAACACAAAAATCGGGCCCCCGTCTCCGGGGGGACCCATTTAAGCGCGACAGCTTGGGAGGCACCCAAAAACGGGAGAAGGAACCCAAAAATCGGTCCCCCGTTTTCGGGGGGACACATTGAAGCACGACAATGGGGGTAGGAACCTAAAAACGGGGGTAGAAACCCAAAAATAGGGCCACCGTTTCCAGGAGGACCCATTTCAGCTCGTCACCGGGAGGTAGGAACTCAAAAACAGGGGTAGGAACCCAAAAATCGGGCCCCCGTTTCCGGGGGGACCCATTTAAGCGCTACACCGGGTGTTGGAACCCAAAAACGGGGGTAGGAACACAAAAATCGGGCCCCCGTCTCCGGGGAGACCCATTTTAGAGCATCACTGGGGGTAGGCACCAAAAAACAGGTGTAAGAGCCGAATAATAGGACCCCGTTTCCGGGGGGACCCATTTAAGCGCGACACCAGGGGTTGGAACCCATAAAGTGGTGTAGGAACCCAATAATCGGACCCCCGTATATGGGGGGAGCCATTTAAGTGCGACACCGGGGGGGTTGGAACTGCAAAACAGGGGTAGGAACCCAAAAATCGGGCCCCCGTTTCCGGAGGGACCCATTTAAGCGCTGCACCGGGTGTTGGAATCCAAAAACGGGGGTAGGAACACACAAATCGGGCCCTCGTCTCCGGGGGGACCCATTTAAGCGCGACAGCGTGGGTAGGCACCGAAAAACGGGAGTAGGAACCCAAAAATCGGTCCCCCGTTTCCCGGGGGAGCAAATTTTACGCAAAACCGGGGGTAGGCAACCAAAAACAGGGGTAAAAAAAAAAAAATCGGGCCCCAGTTTAAGGGGGGACCCATTTAAGCGAGACACCGGTGGTAGCATCCCAAAAACGGGGGAAGGAATCCAAAAATTTGGCCCCCGTTTCTGGGGGGACGCATTTAAGCGCGACACCGGGGTGGTAGGCACCCAAAAACAGGGGTAGGAACCCAAAAATCTGGTCCCCGTTTAAGGGGGGTCCCATTTAAGCGCCACACCGGCGGTAGGAACCCAAAAACGGGGGTAGGAACCCAAAAATCGGTCCCCGTTTTCGGGGGGACACATTGAAGCACGACAATGGGGGTAGGAACCTAAAAGCAGGGGTAGGAACCCTAAAATAGGGCTGCCATTTCCAGGGGGACCCATTTCAGCGCGACACCGGGAGGTAGGAACTGAAAAACAGGGGTAGGAACCCAAAATTCGGGCCCCCGTGTCCGGGGAGACCCATTTCAGAGCATCACTGGGGGTAGGCACCCAAAAAGAGTTGTAGGAACCCTATAATCGGGCCGCCGTTTCCGGGGGGACCCATTTAAGCGCTGCACCGGGTGTTGGAACCCAAAAACGGGGGTAAGAACACAAAAATCGGGCCTCCGTCTCCGGGGGGACCCATTTAAGCGCGAAAGCGTGGGTAGGCACCCAAAAACGGGAGTAGGAACCCAAAAACCGGTCCCCTGTTTCCCGGGGGAGCAATTTTTTCGCAAAACCGGGGTTAGGCAACCAAATACAGGGGTAAGAAACGAAAAATCGGGCCCCAGTTTAAGGTGGGACCCATTTAAGCGAGACACCGGCGGTAGCATCCCAAAAACGGAAGAAGGAACCCAAAAATTTGGCCCCCGTTTCTGGGGGGACCCATTTAAGCATGATAACGGGGGTAGGAACCTAAAAACGGGGGTTGGAACCCAAAATTTGGGCCCCCGTCTCCAGGGTGACACATTTAACAATGACACTGAGGGTAGGAACCCAAAAAATTATGGGTAGGAACCCAAAAATCGGTCCCTCGTTTCCGGGGGGACCCATTTAAGCAGGACAACGGGGGTTGGAACTAAAAAACGGAGGTAGGAACCCAAAAATCGGGCCTCCGTTTCCGGGGGGACCCATTTAATTGTGACACCGGGGGGGGTTGGAACCCAAAAAGAGGTATAGGAACCAAAAATCGGGACCCCGTTTAAGGGGGGACCGATTTAAGTACGACACTGAGGGGTAGGAACCCAAAAACGGGGTAGGAACCCAAGCATCGGGCCCCCGTTTCCAGGGGGAACCATTTAAGCGCGACACCGGGGGGTAGGAACTCAAAAACAGGGGTAGGAACACAAAAATCAGGACCCCGTTTCCGGGGGGACCCAATGAAGCACGACAACGGGGGTAGGGACCTAAAAACGGGGGTAGGAACCCAAAATTCGGGCCCCCGTCTCCGGGGAGACCCATTTCAGAGCATCACTGGGGGTAGGCACCAAAAAACAGGTGTCAGAACCCAATAATCGGGCCCCTGTTTCCCGGGGGAGCAATTTAAGCGCAAAACAGGGGGTAGGAAACCAAAAACAGGGGTA
>NW_026775286.1:0-31421 GCF_030867095.1 Alligator mississippiensis | reverse complement strand
TGTGAAGACCTAGGCAAAAAAGGTAAAGAGCACTTCAGCCTTTTCTCATTCTGTCACAAGATTGCCTCCCACATTCAGTAAGGGACCCACACTTTCCCTGATCCTCCTCTTGCTACCAACATACTTGTGGAAACCCTTCTTATTACCCTTCACATCCCTTCCTAGCTGTGACTCCTATAACTCTTTAGCCTTCCTGACTTCATCCATGCATGCCCAAGCAATGTTCTTATACTCCTCCCTAATTGTTTGTCCAAGTTTCTTCTTTTTATAAGCTTCCTTTTTGAGATTTAGTTTACTGAAGAGTTCCCTGCTAAGCCCAGCTAGGCTTCTGTAATACTTGCCAGTCTTCCTGCGTATTGAGATGGTCTGTTCCTGCAGTCTCAGTAAGGTTTCTCTGAAGGATAGCCTGCTTTACTGTTCTCCTCTCCCCCTCAGCCTGGATTCCCAGGGGATCCTGCCCATGAGTTCCTTGAGCAAGTCAAAGTATGCTTTTCTGAAGTCCAGGGTCCTTACTCCGCCACTCTCCATCCTTCTTTCTCAGGATCCTGAACTCAATCATCTTGTGGTCACTGCTGCCCAAGTTGCCATCCACTACTACGTACCTCAACAATTCTTCTCTGTTTGTGAATAGCAGGTCAAGAAGAGCATGGCCCCTAGTTGGCCACTCCAGCACTTGCACCAGGAAATTGTCCCCAACATTCTCCAAACACTTCCTGGATTTCCTGCACACTATTGTATTGCCCTCCCAGTAGATGTCAGGGTGACTAAAGTCCTCCATGAGAACCAGGGCTTGTGATTGGGAAACTTCTGCTAGCTGTTTGGAGAAAGCCTCATCCACCATTTCCCTCCTGATCTGGTGGTCTATAGCAGACACCTGCTACATCACCCTTGTTGCTCTCCCCTTTAACCTTAACCAAGAGACTTTCAACAGGCCTATCTCCAGTTTCATACTGGAGCTCTGAGCTCCAAATATGACTCTTTTACACAAAGTGCAACACCTCCTCCTCTTCTCCCTTGCCTATCCTTCCTGAACAGTTTGTACCCATTCATGACAGTGGTCCAGTCATGCGAGCTATCCCACCAAGTTATTCCAGTAATGTCACAGTTCTGTGACCTTGCAAGGACTTCCAATTCTTCCTGCTTGTTTCCCAGGCTCCATGCATTTGTGTACAGGCACCTAAGGTAATTAGTTGACTCCCACTTGCTCTTCCTCCAGGTCACCCACTTCCCCACTTCCCTTAAGGCTTTGGTCTCCATCCCCCAGCAAACCTAGTTTAATGCCCCTCACTAGGTTAGTGAGCCTGTCTGTGAAAATGCTCTTCCTTGTCTTCGCCAAGTGGATCCCATCTCTTCCCAGCAATCCTTCCTCTTGGAAGAACATGCCATGGTTGAAGAAGCCAAAACCCTGCTGTTGACACCACCTGTGCAGCCAGGTATTGATCTGCAGAATGCACTAGCTCCTGCTTCAGCCCTTTCTCTTGACCAGAAGGATCTAAGAAAACATGACCTGAGCCCCAGTCCCCCTCAGCCTTGCACACAGAGCCCTGTAGTCACTTTTGATCCTGGCAGTATCATTTGTGCCCACACAGATGGGCAGCACGGGGTAGTAGTCAGAGGGCCGGATGAGTCTTGGTAATCCCTCCATGACATCTTGGATCCAGGCTCCTGGCAAGCAGCAGATCTCCCAAGACAACAGGTCAGGTCAGCAGATGGCTCCCTCCATCCCCCGCAGAAGGGAGTCTCCAACCACCACCACCGGTCGCTTCATCTTGGTGTGGTTGTTTCAATCCTTTCCATCTTGGTAAGGCCTGGCCTGTCCTCCTCCACTAATGGAACATGCTCCTCCCTCTGTTGCTAGGGCTGCATATTAGGGCTGTGCAAAGCTTCAGTTGCAGATTTGATTTGGCAGAGATTTGGCTTGATTGGGCAGCCAAATCTCCAAATCCGAATTGAACCAGGAGAGCCTTTAATCTCTCCAAATCAAACTGGAACCCTCCGAATCAATTCAGAGAGATTTAATGATTCAGACATAGAGACAGCTTTAAATGTTTTTTCTACATACCTCAAGGTACCAGGCGGTTTGTGAGTGCTGAGATGATAGGGCAGATGGAGTGTCCTTTTCTTCACCCACTTGTCCTATGTGGACAAACTTGTGGCAGAATACCATCTCTGTCTAAACTCTGCTTTCTGACAATTTGGTTACCATGGTCACTGCAAAGGGTGGACACCTCTGGCCCCATCTGCTTCAGGTAACCCTGAGTTGTAACCTGAGCTGGATACATTCCTAAGGGAGGGGGGAAACCTGCTCCCTCTGCCTACATGACTGGCCTCATACACCTGGGTGGGGGCTTAAACTCTCTATTGTTCTAAGCAATGCCAACATGACTGGGAGGTGGCTAAAGACCCTCCCAGTCTACTCAGGAACCAATGATGCATTTCAAATTGGTTGGCTGGCAGCCAACAGTTGCTGGCCTTCATTAGATCAGGTAAATGAAATCATAAGAGCTATATAAGTGAAGAACTGCCCAGGAGGAGGGGCAGTAGCCATGATGAAAACTCACAGAGAAGCTAGACCATCTGAAACTCTCTCTCTCTCAAAACTCATGAACCATGAACTGCTTGCCTCCAGAGGAATTCTCCATCTGCCTCTGGATGATACTCGTGAGTAAGCTACCTGAGATCTAACTAGATATATAGCTTACAGTAACTCAGACCCATGATCAGTGGTTACCATGCCACTGTTTGCTCTAAGGTGGCAATATCTCTCCTATTGCTCTACCCTGTACTCTATTCCAAACCTATTCCTTGTAACCAATAAAGTTCTCCTTCATACTTATCATGACAGACTTATTGGGAAATGGTGTAGATTATGCCTTGGTTCAGCTGACTAAGGGAGACCACTATTTGTGCTTCAGACTGAGGGAAGCACCCCAAGTTCTTGCAGTGGGTCAACTACCCTCAAGCACTGCTAGGACTGTGTTTCCCAGAGAGCGCAGGTCCAAGATCAGTCCAGACTCTGGGTGGTGGCAACGTTACCCCCCAGGCTTGCAGGTCTGCTCCAGGAAGGGGGCTGATCAGATGTGAGGCACCCCCAGGGAGGTGTTTGGAGCCTGGCAGGTGTTTGGACACAGTGAGGTGGATGGCTCAATTCAGAAGCACCCCCTACTGGTCTACCACAAAACTTTCCACCGCCTAAACTTTACTGCCTGGGGGAAGGTTCTGGCACCAAGCCACCTCCCCCTTCCAAGGATATGACCTTCCCACCCCAAGGGGTTCAAAACTCCATGCAAACAGCCTGAAGAGCACATGCCAGGTAGCCAGGTTGCAGGGCATACATAGGTCCAGGAGTGGGGTCTACGAGGGTGGATAGGGGAATGAGGTAGCGGGATGGTTTGGGTCCTCATGAGCTGGGGCTTCCTTCCTGGGTAGGGTCAGTTGTTCCCTGAAAAGCAACTTCCATCCTTGCTCCCACCCCAAGAAGCACAACCAGCACCCTCCATACCCCAATCCCAAATTATTAAAACATGAGTTCTTCTCTAATTTACCTCATCTTTATTTTAAAAATATATATATTTTTTTTACTTCTTTTTATTTTATCCTTCAGTGGCTGACTTCCTTCATTTCCCCACCCTTTCCCCACCCCCATTTCCTTCCCGCCTCCCATTTTATTATCCACCCCGTCCCATTAACTCTCTGCCTCCCAGCTTCATGTTCCTCAAACCCGTCCCCCACCCCTCCGCAACCCATCTGTGTCACTCTCCCATCTACACAGGGATAGAAGCCTGTCCTGGCTCACCAGTCCTCTCTAATGGCAACTCACAACTGCAGCTCCTAGTCAGGCCCCTGCTCACCAGCCCTCTAGTCACAGCTGTGCAGGTGGGGGACAGTCAGAGAAGGTTTTTAGTCTTAAAGTGTGACTGCTACAAACTCAAGCTAGGACTCAGAACCTTGTTACATGGAAATTTCAGGCAGCTCCTGGAGCTCTTAACCCCTGCACTGTCTACATAGTAACACCTTAAAGTGGTTTTAAGCACTCATTATGCAGCTCGAATTATGCTACTCCAGGGCAGGATTATCTCTGATCCACACTACCCAGCTCCTGTTTCATTAAGGTGTGGCCATTCCTCACAGATGTGCTGCTCCACTATCCCAGGATCTCTCACAACCCTTCCAACAGAGCAGGGATAAAAGCCTGTCCTGGCTTATCAGCCCTCTCTAATGGCAACTCACAGTTACAGCTCTTAGTCCTGCCCCTTCCTACCAGGTCTCTAGTGGCAAGTCACAGCTGAGCAGGTGGGGGACAGTCAGAAAAGGTTCCTAGACTAAGGGTCTGACTGCTCCAAGCTAGCACTAACACTGATCAACATTTGTGTGACTCCCAGCATAATGTGTAACAAGGCACTAACACTGATCAAGTTTGAGCATCTCGAAGTGGAACATATAACAAAGCTCTAATATTTCCTTTAGTAGTATTACCCTGAGGTGTAGGTTTGGGCTCACGATTCTTTCCTGCAGATGACTTCCTACAGGTTATTACTATTTTTTGCATGCATGAGGTAGTAGTGATTTTTTCCTTACTATAAAGGTATGAAATTTATACTGCTACATTCATGTCAACAAAATCTTCCATAGCACATTGCTTTTCTGAGTACCGTGACAAACAGCTTTGGTTGAATATCAGTTCATTAAGCTGCTTCATTCGCAGTTCCATTGCATTAAGTTATATACTACATAGGAAATGAACCAAAAAAGCTATTAGTCTCAAAAGACTGAATCACAATAAAAAGAGACTTAATCTGAAATCTGCTTCCCCCCAACTTTCAGAATCTGGAGTACACCTACGCAAATATAAGTCCCAGTTCAGTTTTTGACTCAAACCTTTAAAGTGCTGTCGATGCATAAGCATTTCAGGAAGGGTAGTACAGAAAAAAAATCTAGTGTCATTTTTAAGCTTGTAAAAGTTTTCTTTTTGTTTTCAATTTTTGAAAGTATATTACTTTAATGCTCTCTCTTTTCCTTTTTAGATAAATCTTTACTCTTTCCTTACTCGCTTTAAATTATTCTCATTGATTATTGCAAGATTACTTTCATGAACAAGGCAAACAGGACCAGGATTTAGCCTTTCATATGCTTGGATGCCCTAGCCAGTCAGTTCTAAAGCTTCTACTTTGTTAATACTCAAGCAGAGATCTCTCCTCTCCTGCCTGAAAAGAGGGACTGGGAGAGCTGGCTGTTTCTGAGTCATAATCCCCTGTATCACTGATCTGCCAACTGGAAAGAGACTCCATCGTCTCAAGATAGGGCTCTTCTCAAGATAGGAGGATGAAAAGGTGGAAAGATGAAGTCAGGAATAGCCAGGCCAGAACCAGACTCATTCTTGCCTCTCCAGGTTTCTTAGGGCTGTGTGGGTCTTCCATGTCGATTCTCATCCAGGGGTACCTGAGGTAGTTGCAGCTTGGAGGAGTACCAGGTAGTGCAGTTCTGTCACAGCTAATATGCTGCACGGCCACACTTGGTACTGAGGCTGGCCCTGGTATCCTGAGAGATACGCCAGATTTGGAGGTAGGTTCTGCAGCTCATTTCAAAATGTGTATGGGGCAAAGCTCACCACTGGCAAAACAATGGGTCCAACAGGGGGACCCTCTCTGAAATATATTGGTTCTCATCCCCCAGCCACTGATAATACCATGGGGTTAGATTATCTGACCCCTCATTGTAGCTTCTAGAAATACAGGAAAAGAACATTTTGCTGGCCATTCACAATGCTGTGGCCACTCCCTAGCAATAGTTTCTTGGCCACTTTTAGAAGGTAAGGAGCTTCTACTAGGCATGTCATTTCACAGGACACAGGTGAATGATATTACAGGCAGGGTGTCCAGTGATGTGCAGGGCTTTGTACTTCCCACTTGGACTCCTTGAGGGTGATTTACAGGGTTAGTAACCACTCTGCAAAGGTCTCAGCAACATACCTGTCAGTGGAACTGATAGCAGTCTAAAAGTGTGGGATCTCCTTATGACATCCTGTCACCCTTCCTGAAATGTGGAGGCCCTGTATGGCTCTAGTAGTGAAACCTCTTGCCCCTTCTTCTGTTAGGAAATCTTGCATCACAGACTCTCCATGTCCATTGCAAACATTGCATGGAAACTCTAGGAGTAGATGTATATCATTTCCGTGTGTGTGTGTGTGTGTGTGTGTGTGTGTGTGTGAACGAGAGAAAGAGAGAGAGAGAGAGAGAAGGAGAGAGACAGAGGAAGTGACATTTATTTTATGTCCTCTTTAAAAATCATCCATATAAAATACTAAGATGCTCCAAGGAGGGAAACATAATTCTCATGAAATATCAGTGACAGCTGTGCCTTTAAAACAGGAAGGAGAACTGACATTCAGGGAATTGTCATGTATAATATTTTTCATTCACTCAAGGGGTCCACCGTATTTCAGTCAGCTCCTGAAGCTTCCAAATTTTCCCTCTTTTACACTCCTCTCCCTCAAACCCCTTCAGAGTTCCAAAGTTACCCCTAAATTACTTTGGGATAAGGAGAGATGGAGATCAACAGGAGTCCATCAACACTGTCACCAGATAGGCCAAGAAATGAACAGTGTGAGGTGAGGTTCTGTATTGCGGCAGGGACAAATCTAGACAAGTCTTGGTAGGAGAGAGTGCTCAGAACTAGCCCCTCTGGGTAGGTTTAAGAAATATTTTTATCACTCAAGTGAGTTAATCACATTGGATGGGACAAAGTCAAAGGAGATAAATTCTTGGAAGGAAGCAGTGATAATATCCTTGGAATTCATCAAGAAGAGGAATCAGTTTTACAGCAATAATTTTTTGAGCCTGCATTAGTACAAATGTCAGGTATTTTAAGACACCTCCAGACATCAGTTCTTAACCTCTTTGAGCTTGCTGATTGAATGCCACAACTATATATTACCATAGAAGCAGATTTTCCAAATGCGATCTGTGTAGTTAAAAAATTTGGAATGCATTTGTGTATAAAAGTATGCACTCAGGCCCAGAGGCAAAATTTATAAACAATCATTACAATAAAAAGGTATTAGGATAGTAATTACTAGTGTGAATATAAGAGTCCATTTCACAAGGTAAAAAGTTTTGTCATAAACTGGTGTCAAACATGTTATATACAGTAAAAAATTATGATGATGAAATATAATGGAGAGAGAGGTGTGAAGTGATCTGTATCCCCAAGAGAATTTCAACAGTCTTTCTACTTTAAGAAGCTGTATCCTCTGCCTTAAAACCTACCACCACCAGATATTAGTTCTACTCATGCAAGAAAATTACTTTAATGAATGAGAAATATTAAAGACTATGATATCATGAGATAACTAGAAGTAATGCCCAATAACTAGAAGTAATGCCCAAAGGTCTTCTCTAGTGGTGTGGATATATAGGTCTGTGTTCATCATCCATGCCTTTGACCATACTCTCCAGGCATTCCATTAAAATGTGCATAATACATCCTCTTCCCCTTCTTCCTGCCCATATACCTATATCTATATCTATATCTATACACACTTAAAAGAAGTTAGGCTCTGCTGTTCTTTTTGGCCTTTTTAAATATGGCAGATGGCATGTCTGTTTCAGAGCATGCATTACCAGTCTTTGATTATTGCTTAGCATGCGTGTTCTTAGTAAGTCTTTTACTCCAAGTCTTTTAGGAATCTATAGGGTGAAATGTATGTATAGAGTGCTGGCAATTTTTACACAGCACTTCTGGGAATTCTTGATTCCCAGTTTCATAATTATTTCAGTGTCCTGCATTGTTCTATTGATTGCTGACCATTGTTTTAATTCTGTGTGGCTTCCTATCCCCTCACTACAGAATCCTGAAAATCAGCATCATATTTCAATCCAACCACTGTGAAGACCCAAAGGAGAGGTTAAAGACTAATGTGGAAAGAGGTAAAGAGAAAAGGTACAAAATACTTTTCATCCACTGAAACAGAAGTTAAAATCTATCAGTGTTAGAGTGATGTTGTAGCCATGATGATCCAGGAATTATGTGAGAGGCAAGGGTTTTTTGGGGGGTGATAGCTTTTATTGGACCAATTCAACCAGCCTAGACCATCATGGCTACAATATCACTCTAAGGCTACTGCAAGAATCTAGTGATTCCTACATGTTTAACAAGCTTAAGTCTGGGTGACATCTTGGGGTTTTTTTGGGTTTTTTTGGTAGTATCAGAACAATTGTCAGTGATAGATTTTAACTTCTATTTCATCTAATCACCTTTAGGATCAAAGGATGCTTACTCTGTCTGAGGAAAGTCATTTGTCACATCAATTTGGAAATGGCTGTTTTGTCTTAAGTATTTTGTACTTTCTCTCTTTATCAGACCTGAAGAAGAATGTCTTGCATTCAAAAGCTTGTTTATCCCAACCATGTTTTGATCCAGCAAAAGATATCAAGCATTCTTTGCCTCTCGCATAAATGCTTTAAAACACAGTTACTATTTACATTCTATATTTGCCTTATTACTTCCTTTTTCTGTTGCATGGGGTCAAAGATCTAAGTATAACACTTAACATTATATGCTCAGGTATGAATCTCCAGATGTTTGAACTCTAAATGCTTTCATGAAGATGCTGTGTATTTAATTTAAATCAGCAACTGGGAGGAATTCTATCCTCTTATCCTGTACATGTTGGGGAGATAACTCTCTCTCTCAGCTTTTGTACATTTGTATATTTTATCCAGCGCTATACCCTTCTTTACTGTTAACCAGCTGTGTAAGGGCAGGTGGCTTTATACATTTTGGAATCTTGTCAAATTTGACTCTGGAATCATTTTTATGTAAAACAATATGTAAGTACAATGCAAAAGCTAGTATAAAACCAAGGTTATTAGAAGGTCTGAAGTAGTAGTACAAAAATATCACTAAATTCTGCTCTTAATTGAAGTCAAATCTACCAAAATCTATGGGTTACATAGGGCAGAGGGTGACGCATTACTTACATTCTATGTGCCTGATCATTCCTATACATCATACCTCAGGTACATTTTTTTTGTTTGGTTGGACAGAAATCTATGCTGCTTTCCCAAAGCTAACCAATGTATAAACATTTTAACCACCATTATGAAGGGGGTGTGTTTTGCTCCTTACTGGAGCAGTAAAGTCTACTGAGCAATAAGTTGTCTGGGGAAGGGAGGAAGAGGAGGGATGCTAGAGGACTATTTTCTCTTCTGAGAGAAGCCACAGCATGTACAAACATTTGCTCTGCTAGGAGAAACTCTGTTGCGAGTGATTAAGCCGTGGTTGTTCCCAGGTTACTTTTCTCCTGGAGTGGCCATTTTTATTCAGGGAGAAAAAGCCTGAATATCTGTACACCCATGGTTTCTCCAGGGAAAGCACAGGCTCTCCCAGAAGAAATTGAATGTTTGTACAAGGCCAGAGTGTGTCACTTCTGGACTATGGTGCTTCAGCAGGAAGCAAAGCCTATTATGTATGTGCGAAACACCATCATTTCGTTTTGACGCTGTGCTCCACCTCTTGCCACTGGGCTGTGCTCCATAGGGCTGGGGGAGCCAGTCGGAGTGCAGCCTGGCGGCAAAAGTTGGGCTGAGCTCTGACTGACTCCGCCAGCCCCATGGAGTGCAGCCCAGCAGCGGGAGGTGGGGAAAGCCAGGGCTGCGCTCCCCAATGGGCTGAGCTATATGGGGCTGCGAAGCCACTTGGAGTGCAGCTCTGGCCCTCTCCTGCCTCCCACCACTGGGCTGCTTTGAAAGTCAAAATGTTTTGAAACTTTCAAAATGTTTTGAGTGCCCTCATTTCATTTTGAAGCTGTTTTGATGCTTTGTGTTTCATTTCGATTTCATTGTTTCAAGCTAGAAATGCACTGAAACAGCTTCGAAATGAAACACTTGGTGAAATTTCACACAGTCCTAGAGCCTGCTCCTTTCACAATCCCTACATGTTCTGCAGGAAAACACAGGCTAACCAGGGGCAATATGGGTCAACCAGTCAGGGCTGCCCTATGAACTGTTGCCATCTGTCAACAGGCAGACTAAGGGAGACAACACAGCATGTTAGATGTGTGCACAGGGCTCCCCCCTTGGCTGCACAGTGTCAGCACTGCAAGCTCTCCACTCTTCAGGGCCTCAGCATTCAAATGTCTATAAACAGGGCTCTGGGTAAGTTTTTCTATCAGGAGAATAAACCTGTGAGAATTCTCCCAGATTATCTGAATGTGCATATGCAGTGTAAAACTGCTCTGAATTACAACAGTCTCCTGAGGAACCCTACATGGGTTTGGGGTAGAGCTAGAAAAATATCTACCATTCTCTTTACCACACAGCCAGTGCAGTGAGTGAAGCAGCAGGTGAGCATGAGTTTAAGGAAGTCACCTAAGCAGTGCACTTCAGAGTGGTAAGGTGGATATGGAACAATTATTTGCTTAGTCCCAAAACCTAGAGTTCCGAATTCCTCTCTTACACTAAGCAACATGGCTACTTATGGACAATAAACCCCCGCAAAACTGTACTTTACTTTAAATTTGGCATGGTCCCACACCGAGTCCAGCATGTATTCAGATAAGGCATTGCATTAGTTTGACCTGGCTCGCCCAATGTCTGTATAGACCAGGTGCTTTAGTGGGGCTTTTTTTTGCTGCATTTATCTAATAGCTGATTGAATCAGCTATTAGATAAAAGTGTCCAAAAGCCCCACTGAAGCACCTGATCTATACAGATGCTGCAGAGGTGGGTCAAACAAATGTGCTGCTTCTTCTGGCAAGGTGTTTTGTTTTGGGTTTTTTTAATGTCTGTAAGCAGTCAATGTGTCTGGTCACACAGAACCCAGTGAAAGAACTGCACTTCCACTAGGATTCTGATCTGTGTAATAAATGGAGAGAGTTTTATCTGCATCTTTTCTTTACATTACATGGAATTATCTAACTTAAATGTAGTACACAAAGGCCTCTTTGGCCCTTTCTGACAGCAGAGTGGGGGATAAAGGTAACACATGGCCAGAATAAGGCATATGATTGTAACCTGACTCGAGCATACATCTCTTCAGTGTCTGTAGCTAGGATCAATGTTATTTTAGGATTTTATGTACATACATAATGATGGCAACACCCACACAAACACATACTTATTTGTACATAAGCTACAAATATCTATGTTGGATGATTTTCTACCTTTATTTTTAAAATATTTCTTATGAAAAAAATCCAACTTTTTATCAAAACTCCCTGTTTTCATTAACAGTCTCATTCATGGAATATCATGCAATATTTGAGCTAAAATGGGCAGTGTAATTAACTGACTTTGCTCCCCACAAAAAAGTTCCTAGGACAACTTTGCTTTCAGTTTGGTGAATCCATTTAGAACGCCCCAGTATGGAAGTAGGAAACCAAGGATGCAGACAGAAGTGACAACTTTTGCCTGATCTGGCCACAGAGAGCAGTCTATAGCTGTGACCAAACACAAGTTCATGGCTGCAGACAGCTTCAAAACTGGCCAGTTGGGTGAAAATCTCACCCCTCATTGTATGAGCTATCAGATAAAGACATTTCAAAATGTAGCATCTTTTGTAACCCGTGTCTGCGGAGTGCCCAGCCTTTCCTGTTTTCAGAATGGGAGGGGGGAAAGGGAGTGGAGGGAGTTCAGTCTGGGGGGTTTTCAGTCCTCCCTAGAGGGTGGGGCAAGTGTATTGGAGCCCCCCCCCCACCAAGGTAAGGGGGATCCAATTCACCCACCCCACCAATCAGCACCAGCTGGGGAAGCCCAGGAATGAGCTCCCTCTGCTGCCTTCCCTCCCCCCTCCCCTTCTGGAAACAGCAAGCACTGGCTGAGAGAGCCCTGGCCATTGCTTTGGGAACCTGGCTGCAGGCTCCTAGCCGGTGGCTAGGTTCCCCTCCCTCCAGGAACCAACAGAGAACTTCTCTTTGGTCTGGAGTAATGTTGTAATTCAGGACACTTTGCAAAAATCATTCTGAGTTACATCTGGGAGCTGCACTTCTTTCTGCACCCATAGTTCAGCATTTGCTTAGGGGCTATCTTCAATCCACTTTTGATTTGGGGCCAATATGTGTAAACAGAAGGTGAAAAAGTAGTTAATTACAATAGTCAAAAACTTTTCTTCTACACAAGTGCACACACACACACACTCCTATCCTGCAACTATATTGTTTGTGGCTTTGCAGTTATTTTTAGCTTTATTATTCCGCTAGCAAAATAAGTATAACCATTTGGAGATTCTATGGAAAAATGGCATGTAGTAGAAAGCATTCAGACCTAATTTAGCTGCAAAGTCAAACTCAATGTAGACTACTTGGAGGACCTCCAGTGACTGGGTAGATAGCTTGAGGTGAAGAGATGGCTAGGATTTTTATTTTAATGTTTTTCAACCATGATTTTATATTTCAGTGACTATATATTTTTATTGAAAATGTAGCATCTCTACACCACCATCATGAAAGCATTTCTGTTATGCAATCTGTTTGGGAAGCTAGCTAGTATTAAAAAAAAAAAAAAAAAAAAAAGAACCACTGCAGGATACTTAGTTCAGAACTGATATTTGAAACTGCTTTTATCACTTATTTGTTTTATTATTCACGAGGCCTTCTGCAGCCAGTCAATTCACCTCAGTATGGTCACAGCTGAAAGCTCTCTTTTTGCTGCTGATGTTGTTGTTTTTCTTATTTCTGACACGGAACCTGTCTCTCAAAAAGAATAGGATATGAAACACGGTGTTCACTAACAACTTTCCCCACAGTAGGTATATGCTTTTTTGATGTTAATGAGATTAAGGGCTGTAGAATGTTGCTTGTTACTACATTTAAAAGAAGTTATCCATGTAGGCAGTTCAAATTGATGTGTTGACAAGCAAAAACAGCATACGTTCGTTCTGTTCAGCCGCTGCCATTGTTACAGACCATTTTACATTGAAATATCCTTTAATACTGGGAAATCCTGCTGAATAAAATATCTGAGGTACATCCCTTAGATGTATATTAAAGACCAACTAGAGCAAACTTTTTACAGTCAAAGTTTAAACCAATCAAAACTGACACCTTCCGTACACACACACAGATACACAATATATACTCTGTGTTTCCTATTAGTTTTGACTTACAAGTGATTCTTAGGAAGAAAAGATCTCGTCTCTCAAAGAACTAAAAGCCTCTCAAGCCTGTCACCATTCATCTGATGAGAAGTTATCCTCAAAAATATATTACTATATGGTAGGAAATGATTAAGAAGGAATGGGTATCAGACTTGCTGTAGGTCCATCATGTAACTATTTTTAATATTCTGAAAATGCTATGTCACAACATTATGATTACTATATTTATAATGCAGTAACACTTTGGAGTTCTAGCTAGGCACCAGGACTGGGAACCAGGGAAAATATGAAATATTGTGAGCCTTACAATAAAACTGCAAGAGTTAGTAACACTGAGACTTTATATTCAACTGTTGAGTTTTGGGCACTAGAAAAATATGCATGCAAAATATTAATGCTTTACAGGTAAATGGATAGATTCTGTTATATAAGTAAAACAAAGATTCTGGATATTATCTGTTGAGCTGAAATTAAGAAGTTTAGCAAATTTAAGAAGTTGTAACCCTTATATTTCATCTGCCTGACATTTTTTCATTACAAAAATTCTTATGACTTTTTTTTTTAAAGAACTCCATGGTTTGCTAGGAAGGTAGTTCTAGGGATAGAGACATACCTTTTTCTGCCTCATAAAAGTCTATTCAGATTTGGGCAGTTAGGAGATGTTGAAAATCATCATTTTGCCTGTTTTGCTCAGGGCAGTTTGTTACTTGTTGCCAAGGTTCCTGAACATCCTCACATACAGCACCTGGTCAAAAATTTGGCAAGTTGGTTATGCTACTGTCCAAAATATCCTTTTGGTCTACAGCAAGTTATTCTGATTTAGGAAACAAAAGAGCTGTTTGTAGAAGAGCAGAAGAGTATAATAGGACTTCCAGAGGAACTTATGGTTCAGAATCCCTGAAGGCCTTCTGAAAATCTGCCTCTGATGCCAAAAATATAAATGCAATTTAAAAGGTTAGCCCCTAAAATGGGTTTCTACACATTTTTAATAAATTGATTGAAGTTCTCATATGTTATGTAGCTCACATATTCATACTCAGGGACATTTGCTGATTGATGTCAAAGGCACAAGCTTTAAATAATGTTGAAGAAATTAATGTTTCAATACAAATCATTTTACATTTATACCATTGGGTCTTAAATAAAATAGCAACATTACACTTACCTTTTTGTGTCAACTCATGAAAGCAAGTATGGCTTCCCAATATCCAGCAAGTAATATCTTAAGCCCCACTGAGTTCAGAATACTTTTATCATCTTGTTTCTCAATGTACACTGTATGCACTGCTTGCATCTGACACAGAATGATAACTGTCAAAAACTGAAAGACTTCTGTCATGTAATCAATTTCTCTACCAATTCAGAACTGTCCCCTGGTGCTTTTAGTAACTGTTAACTTTTCCCCATTGGAAATTCTTTCCTGGGCTAATATATATTGGTGTTGGGAGGTTTTTCTTAAACTTGATCCTAATTTTTTTTCTTTCATAATTTCATTCCACTGTACTTAATTATACCTTTTTGAATGCCTAAAACATTCTACAACCCAGGACCAGTTTCCACCAATCTCACTTACCCTGAACAGAAAGTTATCCCAAGAATTGCTACCAGTAAAACTGACTTGCCTACTAGTTGAGTAAGGTCCTAATCAATAGTAACAAAGGCAGCAGAATCTAGTTTGGTACTTATATTCTTTGGTTTGATATTTATCCTCTTAAGTATTCATAGAGTTGTCATATCTAAAGGGTGCATCTACACATGTGCTTTACTGTGGAGTTGACTAAGTAATTTTGCAGTAAAGCATCACTGTCCACTCATGTGTCCACTCAGGTATTAGGTATCACTGTCCACTTGGGTATTAGGGCGCAGTTAATTAATTTATTCCACTGTAACATAGTACTGTTAGGGACAGTACTATCTTATGGTGTAGTCAATTACTGTGCTGCAATGCACATGTGGATGGTGATCAGGTCAGCAGCACTTGAGCTAGGGAGGAGCAGTCCCAGATTGGCAACAAGCTCAGGGGGTCAGCCACAAGGCTCCGCTGTTTCAGCACTCTCCTGCCCTAGCCAGCCCCTCCGCCACTTGATGTCACCACCTGGAGCCCATGGCTGACCCCCTGAACCAGCTGCCAGTCCAGGGCTGCTCAGCCTTAGCTCCAAGTGCTGCTGTCCTGGGCGCATGTGTAGAAGCTGTGCCTAGGAGCAGTATACTCTGGAGCAAACTGCTCTAGAGTTCATCACATTGCATTAATTGCACATGTAGGTGCACCCAAACAGTAGTTACATAGCAAACCTATACCCAATATAACTTTTAAACCTTTCTTGTTAAGTAAGACCATGTGCATACTGCAGCAAGCTGGACTTCAGTTCCTTACATTTCTGCAGCAGCTTCACAAAAATGAACGGAGAATATTCACAGAATTATCTAAAACATGGAATCAGATTATCATCGTTATTGTTGTTGTTGCTGCTGTTGTTGGGGCAGCTTGAAACTGGGATAAATATATCTTTTGGATTATTTCAGTAGAGTCAATAGCAAAGTAATATTTAGCAGTGTGCATATTTAAAGTGTTATTTTTAGGTCTGAGGTGCAATACCCCCATGAGTTGAACTGGGGCACTTCAGAATTCCCAGAGAGATTTTTTTTCAGGTTTCCTCTTAATGCAGAGGAACAACACCGGTTTGGTTCCTATCCATTCTTGGAAAATTCTAACCTCCTCTGTAACCAGAAGCCATTTTTAAACATATATTTTTTTTTAAATATGAAAAATATGATTCCACAGCTGCAGATTCAGAGAAGATATGGAGTTCTGCCTGTTAAACAATAGTAACACCCACATGTACACAACTTTATAAAAGTTGACATATTTTACAGTCCTCTAAAAGCTCTTAGAATCTGTATTTTAGCATTATTTTATTTTTTTCTAATGGGTTGCCTTTTTCAAATATTATGTCTGCCATCATGGTGTCATATTGCACTATTGTATATAGAATGAGTTCCAGTCATATTTCTTCAATCAGAAGTTATCATAAAATATACCAGCCTTAAAAAAATGCATAGCCTTTTTATCTAGCAACTTCTGCCTTTATAAATACTTCTCCTGTACAATTTAGATCTGCACCTGCTACTTTCTACATGTGATAACCTTCCTTCATTACCATGCAAACAAATTTAGACATTAATCCCAAAGGAAGGCCATAAAATTGGTTTTGCTCTGCCCTTACATTTCCTTGCTATTTACCTCAGCTAAATCCATGAACCAATCTCTAGCTTTGCAGCTTTACTTCCTGAACTCATGTATTAATGATATGTCAGAATCTAAAGCTCCCTGAAGAAAAGAGGTTGCCATGGGATACTGAGTGCTTAGGAGAAAACTATAGAAAGACTTATGCAGCTAAGAAAGGCTCCCAGGACCTTGCTGTGTCAGTCAGTATTGCTTTTTATCTCTTTATATTAAACAAAATCACTGCTCTAGGAGTCACTGGGCTTCTGTCAACCCTGATTGCTCCATGATAGTGACCAACATGATCATAGGAATCTGTCACTAGAAAGAAAAGTCCCCTTGTTCTCTAGAAACTCTCACTTGAATGAGCGACCTCTTCCAGAGTACTTATAGACCCATTTCTTCGATGGTTCCTGCCTAAAATCATCAAAATCTACCCATTTAAACCTGTGCCCAACCTGATATGCAAAATAGATCCATGTACTAAAAATAACTGGAACTTTGCATTGCAACAAATAAGAAAGGACCTCCCATGGTCTGAGGGAGGTGAGCAAGGGCAGGCAGATCCTGCTCACTCATATATGAAAGCAAAGCTTCATTTTGAAATGCATATGAGAAAAGAGTTGGAGAAGGTTACAATCTCTCTGCCAAAGGATAATTTCCAGCTTTCAGAAAACTATATTTGGTCAAAAACATCTGAATTGCCTGAGGGGCTAGAGAGAGAGGTGGTGCAAACGAGAAATTCACTGTGCGCGAAAAGAAACTTGCCTACTGATGTACTTCCAAGCGCTCACATATTCCCACACTGCAGAGCACAGTAGCCACATTCAAATCAAATCTTTATAATTTTCTCTTTTCCAAGCATTTAACATTGCCACTGCAATAGGGAATCCAGTGAGAAATCAATATGTTAAAATAAGTCCACAGAAGTCATTTGCTGAATAATATTAAGCAATGGAAAAGTTTGCAAATAGACTGTTTTGTTAGCAGACAAATTACAACCCCCTCCCCCCCCCCCCCCCCCCAAAAAAAAGGACTACATTCACCTAATGCATCATTTATGCGTTTTTCTTCCATCTCTAGCTGTGAAGCAAATTCCAGGCATAGGTATTTGGAAAAACTTTAACTGTCACCACTGCACAGCATTTTTATTATGTTTTAAGGAATTATATAAGACCATATTCTTGAACTGGGGAAAAATCAGCATGAATTTACCAGTAGTTCTCTCCAACAGGACTCACTGAGATTTTGCTTCTGCATCACCAACAGTTGTGCTCTATCACTAGGTATATATGTCATCTGTTACCACCTAAAGCCAGGCTAAAGTTTTTATTCTCCTCTGCTCTTTCCCTTTGTGGATTCATTTACACCAGTGTGAAGTGAGGTAAGATATAAAAGGCAGGCAGAATTATCCACATAGGTACTGACTCTGTGGGTGCTCAAGCACCCACTGCAAAAAGTTAGCAGGTGCTCAGCACTCATAAGCCATGGTGGGCTGCTTGCGGACATTAAACCTGATTCAATCAGCTATTAGATAAAAGCACCAAAAGAGCCCCACTGAAGCACCAGATCTTTACAGATGCTGCAGAGCCAGGCTGAAGTAATGCCCCTCCTCTTCTAGGCACGCACGGGGCTTGGCACAGGAACGCGCTGAGTTTAAAGTACTGTTTTGAGGTTTTTTTTAACGCCTGCAAGCACCCAACCCAAGCAAAAACCAAAGTCAGTGCCTATGCATCCTAACATACATAAGTACATCCCAACCACTTCAGCCTGTGGTGACCTGGGGATTTCAGAGATGTTTCCCTGATGGCAACATTAACCACTTCCACTTTATCCCGCACACTGGGTCTTGGTGACAAATTTCTACAAAATGAGCATTTGGTGTCAAGACAGCTAATCCGATCCAAATCTGGGCTGCATAAGGTGGGACACATTTCAGTGCAGGAGAAGCAAAAATGTGAAAGTATCTCTAGGTATGGCAGATAAGATCACAACTAATACACTGGTAAAATTGCATCTAAAATACTATGTTTATTTCTGTGGCACTCCATATTAGGAAAATGCAAACATTTTATTAGGAATTCAACAAGTAGGATGGCAGATTATTAAAGACCTAGAGTAACTGATTTAGGAGGAGAAATTAAAAGCATAGTTAAATTAAGATTATGGAGTAAGAAGGTATGATAATTACCTATGAGTACTGGAAAGTGCAACAGTAATAAAAAGGGAGAGGAATTCCACCTGAAACATGATAATTAGTAATAACTGGATGATTATAATGAAAGGAAAATTAGGCCTGAATATTGTATCAGGGAAAATTTCCCAACCATGAGGATCAGAGAAATGCAGATGGGGTTCCTGATGGACACATTGAAAGTCCCATTGTTTGAATACAAAATACTTAAAAAAAAAATGTAAATTAGGTAATTTACCTGCATTGGCACAAGGATGAAGGTATCCTGAAAGATCTTCTCTTGAATGTATTTCCCCAAGAATTCACAAGACTAAATTGAAAGTGAAAAGAGAAAAATTGTCTTGGATACAGAAGAATAACAGAGCAGACTCAACAGTAAACTAACCCTAGCTAGCAACAACAATTATTCATTATGTACTTTGTTAATATATTTTTCTCCTGCCAGAATGTTTTACAGCACTATGCAAAACAATATAAACACAATAAAATACCACCGAATGCAGAGTTGACTTTGGAACACTGACTGGACTTATAAGTTTCTCCCAGTTGAAGAATACATTGGTATACAGACTCTCTTACAAACTGCAGAATCCAGCTAAACAGATTTTTCTTTTTAATGCAACCAAAATGTTTTGATGTAAGATTTATTTCTCAAATCAAACAAAGAAATATTGTGGTGACTCCTTTTTCTATGAAAAATTATATAAGTTAGTACAATTACACAAGTGTATGATTCACTCAGGCTGGGATTGTCTGAAGTATCCTACTTCCCTGGATGCCCAACTCCAACTGGGTCCCTTTGAAAACTCCCAGTTCCCACAGTGTGAAGAGAAAGTGGATCCAATGGTACAGATGAACTGCTTAGCCGTATACTAAGACAGCTGGCATCTTTGAAATAAGGCACGTGTACATCAGTTCCATGTCTATCATTAACCATAGGTACAGATAGAGCCGTAGCCAGGCATTCTGGCACCTGGTGCAGGTCATGTGCTGAGCACCTCCTACACACTATTACATAACCTTAATTCCATTTGATTTGGCACCCCCTGTGTGAGAGTGCCCAGTGCTAGTACACATCTGGCACTGCCCTTGCTATAGTTCTAGGTTCAAATCAATAATTCTTTGTGGTGGGATTTTCAAAAACTTCCATTGTAGTCAATGACAAAACTTCCACTGACTTAAGGGAGAACTTAGATCAAGCAGAGCATTTTTGAAAAGCCTCCCCTCTTAGTCTGATGAACTGATTGTACCTACAAGTTAGGCTGGTTAGGGGCACAAAATTGTGATCAGATATTTGCAGTTGCCAAACAATTCCTGTAGATTTGCAATTTACTTTGAGCACTTTGTATTTACATTCCAGTAAGTTCGCAAGACAAAAAAAAAATGTATTCGGTTACTGTTGTGGTTCACTGCCACCTCTAACTTCAGTCACTTAACCAAGGGAAAAAGAGACTTATTTATAAAGGTGAAACTACACGTTAAACTGAGACCATACTAATGGCACTTAAAACACAAGCATCCACATATTAAAGCTTGTTATTTCATGCTAAGATCCCTCTAAGCCTCTCAGAGTTACACCACTTCAGGCAAGGGTTAATTCTGGGCCATGGTACCTAGCTTGTGCTAGGATAACTTCAATTTGCAGTCCTATAGTATACCAGGGCGCATTGCTCCCACCCTCCATCCCATGCAGAGCTGGGATTGAGCCCAGGTGTCCTGGCTTCTAGCCACACCCCTGATTCCCAGCTCTCTAGTGGCAAGTCAGAGTGGTGCAGGCAAGAAATGGTATTAACCCTTAATGTGCTCACAGTTAGTGCAACTACACATGCAATTAATGTGATGCAATAGATTCCACAGCAGTTCAAGCTGGAGTTAACTGCTCCTGGCCACAGTGTAGGGTTACCATAGGTCCGGGTTTTCCTGGACATGTCCTCTTTTTGAGCCCTCTGATCTCTGTTCAGGAGGGTTTTTTAAATCTGACCAAATGTCTGGGATTTTGCTTTGCTCCACTGGTGGGAGCAGGGGGTGGATGATCGGAAGCAGCAGGGAGCACAGACGTACCTGCCTGCAGCTGCGGAGATGCGCACAGACCCATGTGGTGCTCCCTGCTGCCTCCGATTGCCTTCCCCCTGCTCCCACCAATGGAGCAAAGCAAACTCCTAGACATTTGGTTAGCGCCGGGGGGGGGGGGGGGGGCTGGGGCTGAGACAGGGTAGGGAGGGTAGGAGGGTTGCCTGCCCCTCCAGTGAGGGAAAGGGGTGGGGGGAGCGGGGTTCTGAGGGCAGTGGGGAACTCCGTGGCCAGGTGGCAGCACAGGGGTTGGTGCCTGTGCTTGCAGGGGCTGAGCCCCCAGTAGATGCTGCCCATGGGGAACGGGAGAAGGAGGGGGGAGGGGAGCCATGGCCAGGCTATCTAGCATGGTGCAGCAGCCCCATCCCAGGGCAGGGGGTGCCACAAGTCTCCCTTCCTCCTCCCTCCAGCCCATGCTAGGGCTGGGCACACACCACCAACACCTGCATGAATCAGAGCCACCGCGCTCTGGCCCAGTGAGGACAGGGACAGCTGGAGTCCCTCTGGCAGGGTTCAGGGAACTGTGGGTCAGGAGTGAGGGGAACTGGCAGGACTGGGGGGGTAGGAGGCTGGGGTTTGGGAGTGAAGGCCACTGGCAGAGTTGGGGGGGCATGGCTTGGGAGTGAGTTGGGAGTGCAGGGCACTGGCAGTGCCAGGGGGCTGCAGGTTGGGAGTGAGGGGCACCAGCAGGGATGGGGGGGATGTGGGTCAGGAGTGAGGGGCACCATTATGGCCCAGGGTGCAGGGTACTGTAGTTTGGGAGTGAGGGGCACTGGCAGGTCTGGGGTCAGTGAGTCGGAAGTGAGGGGCAGCAGCAGGGCTGGGGGGAGGGGTTGTGACTTGGCAGTGAAGGGCAACAGGATGGGCAGGGGTAGCGCACCAGCATGTCACTGCCCCGGCCCCCCAACCCCACAGTCATATTCCTTCCCTCCGCCTCTCCGACCCGTGTGGCAGTTGTCCTCTTCCTTGGACCTGGAAATATTGTAACCCTAGTGCAGAGTCTACATGTGTGCCTGGTACAGCAGTAATTTGAGCCAAAGAGGAGAAAGCCCCTGGCTGCCTGGGCTGACAGGGAGCAGTGTTTGCCTGCAGTCTACACTTGAGGTTCAGCGCAGTAAGGTATTCCACTGTAAGATAGTACTGTCCCCGACAGTATTATCCTACAGTGAAGTTAAGTATTTTACTGTGCCCTAATACCAGCACACGTGTAGACTGTGGTACTTTACTGCAGAGCTAATTAGTCTGCTTCACAGTAAAGAATTTGTGTAGATGCACCCAGTATGTTCTAACTTTAGCAATGCTCAACCTTGTACGGATTTACTGCAGTCTCAGAGCAATACGTTAACTTCATGCTAATTTAAGGTAACTTATGTTAAATTGCTAGTGAAGGCAAACAAGATTCTTTGGGTAATCTGATATCTTTTATTAGACCAATATTTTATTAGTGAAGGCAAGACATTTGTTGCCATGATATCTGATTAGGATTAACTTCCCAAAATAGGGTATCATAGTTTAGTCTTCACTGACGATAAAGAGGCTGAGTGTCTCACTGTGATAGGCTAAATCATGATCAAGGAGCCTGGTTTTCACTAATTAAAAAAAAAAAAAAAATCCAAAATTTTCTGATTAACAAAACCCCCCCAAATCCACATATTTTTATGATTAAAATGGAACACCACTATATATATAAAATTATATAGTGATTATATATTTTTTATGATTAAATATATATTACATTATATTATGATTAATATTAAATTACTAGCCAATTGGCCATCAGGAATGATGGAGGGGAGTAGGGATGGAGTGCCGTCACTCAGCACCCCACACCACTGCCATCTCCTAGGAGCAGCGGGGTGGACCTTGCCCCCTGCAGGGAGCAGGGGTGGGGGGGTGGCAAGGCCAGCAGTGCTGGTTTCACCCCTCCACTCCAGCCACTCCATTGCCGCCCCCAGGAGCAGGCCCGGGTTGCAGGGGGGAGGGTGACACCAGCAGCACTGACCTCACCCTACCCCACTTTGTCGCGTCCCCACTTTGTCGGCCCATGTTCATTGTGGCATCAATGATGACTCCAAGATCCTTTTCTGTCTTGACACTGGCGAGAAGGGAGTTCCCCAGCCTGTAGGTGTGCTGCTGGTTCTTCCTCCCCAGGTGCATTACCCTGCACTTGTCAGTGTTGAACCCCATCCTGTTCTTGTCATGGTGTTTCATTTTAATCATGGAAAAATGTGGATTGTGCGGGGGGGGGGGGGGGGTGGTAATAAGAAAATTTTGGATTTTTTTTAAATCAGTGAAAACCAGGATCCCTGCTCCTTATGATAGCCAAGTTGCTTTAAAATCTCAGTGGGGAAAGAGGACAGGTAGTTTTTAACTTGTAGCTGGTCATGTGACCTTAATGAGCTGCATCAATATAAGAACTCCCTTATTCTTGTCTCCACTGTGATTTTGCAGTGAGACAGATATCATATCATCTCAAATCTTCTCTCCTGATGTAAAAAAAAAATCCCTTTTCACAGTGAAGATGTGGCCTCTGGCTGGCACTGCTGCTGTCCCTGCATGTGGGGGCATAAATATCTTCCAAACTTTGTGAAGTCAGCAGGGTATCCTGGGCATTATCTTGTTTATTTTGGAAAAGAAAAAAGAACTATTATTCTTGAGACCAACACTGGGTGCTGAGGCTATTTTGAAACTTCTCTTTCAAACTGTTTACTGTTCTAACCTTCGATTTTAGGGAGATCAGAAGGAAAGTGATTAAAGATCCATTTCTCCCAGCAGAGCCACTATTTTTATTCAATTTTGCTGCCCTTCTGGGCTATTTATTGCCCTTATTGTTCCTCCTGATGGTTGCTAGGGAGAAGGAGATTAAATCTCTGTGTGCAGTGCAGCTCATCCTAGGGTATAATTTTTCTGATAGTTTAAATAATATATGCTAGATAATAGATAAAATTACTGTGTTGAGCTTAAAGGAGATATTATTATGCCATATTCTGTTTTAATTTGTTTTTCAGTCTTCTGAAAAACTTTTTTTAACGGATGCACAGGGAGGACAGATGTGGAGAAATATAAATATGCTTCTTTAGTGAATACCTGAGAGAGATGCAAGTCAAAGAACTGGAGGGACAGAAATCTTCCCTCTATAGAAGGAAAGGAAAATGTATGTGTAGGAAGACTTCATTTATCTAAATTATGATTTTGCTTATCAATAATCCCATAGTGTGTGCTGTTCTGCTGGATTTGGAATTTATGTTTGAATTTTATCCAAAATAATTTTTGTAATGTGTCTTTATTAAGGAAGGCCACAAGATATTCCCTGTATATAGTTGGTAGCCCTGAGGCGAGATAGCTGTGAACTCTTGGTGTGTAGGGAACTAGTATTCAAGAACTAGTATTCTTTGCATAGGACCTTTTCACTCAGAAATTCTGAACCCCGAACTCATACAGAACTGAATCTGATTGGTAGTAAAGATGACTTTGCATGGACCAGATTAAGCAGCATCTGAGTTGATAGAGCTAATCTTTAGAAACTGGAACAGATCAGAGCTGTTGGGCTGGAGTAGATAGGCTGCCAAGAGACACCACTTAACCATTTCAGACTCTATTTGGAGGATTTATCAGGGTGGAGACTGTCAGAGTTTTAATTAATAACTGGAACTGTAAGACGGGCCATACTGTAGCAGAAAGCCCCCTTTTCCTCTTGCCTGCATTTGCTCTCCCCTCTTTGGATATGTTTCTCTTTTTCTACCTTTTCTTCCTTCCTCTCTCTTTCACTTTAAGATAAGGAATTGTGTTTTAAAATTTGTGTGTGTGCATTTTGTATCTCCCCTTGTAGTTTGGTATTTTTATCTATTTGTGTGCCATGGCATTTGTAGCTTATATTTTATACTCCTCACCTTTCATCTTTCAACTGAATGTATTTAGTTTCATAAGTAAGTTATACATTGTAACAATGTTAACAAGGGCAGGAATCAAACTGTCCTTCCCTGTATCAGGCTGGCCCCTGAAAGAGCGAGCGAATCAGTGATTGAATGTGTAACACAGTAGCAGACAGTAATTAACACCTGGGAGACTGCAGATCAACCAACGGAAGAACTCAATAGAAGACAATGTAACAACTGGGAAATCTCTAAACATCACTGATCAAGGGCTAGAAGCCCTGGCCTGAGTTAATCAATGCCGGGGACCAACTGTTGGGCTGAATATCTCCAGATCGACCGCTCCCAAAGCCCTATTCAAAATTCATCAACGGACTCCCAAACCTGCACGTACATGAGGACGACCCCTGGGGCTGACAGATGCCATCCAGTAGCCACTGAGGGGGGAAGTCCCACGAGGGCCAATGACCCCTGGATTGGGCAAACCTGAAAACTGGGGAGTCACCAAAGTCTGCTAAGGACAGATAAAAAGCAGTGAAAAGTGACCCTCAGTGGTGCCCTTTTGATCTCCAACTTGACCAGCACCTGACCTGTCCAGCGAAAAGGACCAGCCAGCGACCCCCTTCTGGAAGATAACACCACACTGAAAGACGCTTCAATGACAGACTCCAGCGCCTGTGGGATAGGTATACCTGACTCGTGTAGCTTGCTACTGTGTGTGTGTGTGTGTGTGTGTGTGTGTGTGGAAGGACCAGCCCAAAGGTTTATGATTTAACTCATTACAGTGTTTCAATCTGCCTAATAAACCAGAATTTTAAGGATCCTGAGTTGGACATTTGTACCCAACAATACTATCATAAAGTTTGGGTTTTGCCTATTTTAATTTTAGGTAAATACAGTGGATTCAGCTTTATAGTATCACTGCTTAATAGAATCAGCCACTTATTTGAATCAATATGGGAAAGCCAAAACCATTTGTATATTATAACATGTAAAAATCGCCCATCTTAGAATCACAATTTTTGGGTTTTGAAATCATTTTACCACAGAAGCCCAGGGATTTTGCAGTTTTGTGAAGAGCCCCCTGTAGGCTGGCAGAGCTCAAGCCTGCAGGTGACTGGGAGAAAGCGGAAGGAGGGTGGTCAGGAAGCGGGCGCCACGTGCGTGTATGCACATGCCCCCAGGCAGCCTGGAGAGCAGCTCCTACAGGTGAGTCAGAATTGAGACCTTGTAGGAAGAAAGGGAGGGAGTTGAGTAGGGCTGGGGCCCCAGCAGGGAGTGGGATGCAGCTGTGAGGGGCTCATTTGGGGGGAAGGAGCCAGGCTTCCTGGTGACATGCTCCCTGTGTGCATGGTAGCTTTGAAGGGGGCAACCCCATGCCACTGCCCTCACTTCCTGCATCCGCCTCCACCCCCATCCTGCACAGAGATTTGGGGCACATGCATCGCCTCCCTACCACTCTGGGAGTGTGTGCCACACTAGGGAGCAGGCCCCACCCTCCATGCATGAGCCTGCAGTGAGCAGCAGCAGGTGGGGAGCTGGGCTCCACTTCACTGCAGCAGCTGTTGCCTCCTGCTGGGGGAAGGAGGCTGTGGATCCAGGTCCCTGGCCCCATAGCTCTGGCAGCTGGTGGCCCCCTCCAGCATGGCTGGGGGGCCAGGGGGCTGTGAGCAGGGGGCAAGGGGCACCAGCAGGGCTGAAGGGGTTGTGGGGGGAGTAAGAAGCACAAGCAGGGCCAGGGAGCTCTGGGGGAGGAGTGATTAACTGTGTTCTTTTAAAAAATGGGTCTCCTTTTACTGGAATCAACCAGTTAATAGAATCAAATCACAATTTCCCAAAGCAATTCCAATAAGAGGAATCTACTGTGCATGGTTATCATGCTTTCCCCAAGGAATAGGTACTTGTGATTTTGTATTCCAAAGGATTATTTTAAGTGTGTGCTGGGTAGGGAAGGGAGGCTGACAAGAGGAAACTTTAAACGTGACCAGAGACTTCAGATTTTTAAAGTTCCCCAAACATCTATGAATGAATGCTGTTTTAATGGGAATCTTGAGCCATATATTTAATCTACTTTAGAAAGTATCCTCAAGGCAACCAATTTCAGCCCTTCATTCCTCCCAATAACACCTGGAAGCAGGGTTATAAATGCATTTAGGGACAGGAATTTCCCTCCTAAATTAGAGAAGGAATTATGCTTAATATAATAAATTCACCTTTTTTCCATAGCCTGGTCTTGCAACTGGTTGTATGTGGGCACAACACTGAACAGAATCCATTTAGTTATAATGGTGCTTCATGAGCTGTAGTCATTGGTGATGCATAGGGAGTGCATGTGGGTGCACATGCACCCCCTGAGATTGGCTTGTCCCTCCCCCCAAGAGAAGCACTGGCGGCACTCCAGGTTTGCCGCTAGGCAAACCGGCCACAGGCTGCTGCAGCAGTGGGTAGGGGCACACCAGGCTCGCAGCTGGTCCAGAATAGCAGGCAGGTAGGTAAGGTTTCTTTTGGGGGGGGATCAAGACCTCCACAGTGCAGGAGGGAACGAGGTAAGGGCAGGGGTGAATGATTCACCCCTGCCCCGTTCCCTGCTGCACTGTGGAGATTGTTCCATGACCCAGCCCGGCTGGGGCCCCATGGGGCCCTAGCCAGGCCAGGCTGTGAGGCAATTGAAGCCCAGTGACTCCTGCCACTGTGTGCACTGTAGGGGAGCTGGGAAAAGGGTGGCATGTTCCCCCAACCCCCTGGTTCCAATGCACCACAGCTCTGGATGAACCACTGGGCTCTGATTGCCCCACAACCCAGCCCGGTTGGGGCCCCATTCATGGTGAATGGAGCCCCAGCCAGGCCAGGTCATAGGACAAGTGGAACCAAGTGGCTTCTGCAAGTCATGGTGCCAGGGAGCCAAGGTGGGGGGCACATGGCCTCTGAATCTTTGAACGGGGCAAAGGAAGGCTGCAGCTATGAGGCAAGCTGGGTTCTGCCTGCTCTGTGCCTCCACGCCTTGCTGAAGCCTTTGAAAGTGGTGCGGCACAGCGCCATATGCCTTGCTGTCTGGCCTGCCCAGTGGCAGGACACACATGGCAGTGCACTGCTTTTAAGGGCTGCAGTGAGGCACAGAGGCATGGAGCAGGCAAAACCCAGCTCACCTTGTAGCTGCAGCCTGCCCTTGTCCTGTGCAAAGATTCGGGGAGAGGCATGTGCCCCCAGTTGGCTCCCTGGCACTGTGACTCTGCAAGACCCGCTGGGCTCTTCCCAGGGACAGGGGTCCTGGGGGCTTTATCTCCTCCAGCCCGGAGGTGCAGCCAAGACTGGCCCCACTTCAGCTCTGAGCCCTCTGGGGCAGTGTGGGCTGGGCTCAGACCAAGACTGGTGCAGTGAGGCAGCCGGGGCCAGTGCAGGTCTGGGGGGCCAGGGGGGGGAGGGTGTTGGCACTGGGTAGTGACCACTGGTGTGGGGAAAGGGACAGCTGCATGGGTGCAGTGGCCCCCGGCCCTGAGCCTGATCTATGTCCAGTGCCAGCTCTAGCCTCGCTCCTTCCCCGCCATGGTCCTTTCCCCACAGTTTTTTGTGTGCGGGGCTGCATGCATGTGTGCTCAGCCCTCCCCAATTTTTTTTTCTCCCTCCACCCCCAGTTGGCTGCTAGGGGACTCCCTCCTCCCCTCCAGTCGGTGATTGGCCTCTGGTGCCCCCCCCCCCCCCCCCAGTATTAGGAGGCACCAGTCGCCCATGGCTGTAGTTGTTGGGAGATTCTTTTTCCAGATCTACCAAAGACTTTCTGTATGCTAATAGGCCATCTTACTTGCTTCACCAGGGTGTCATAAGGACAAATATATTAATGCACATGAGGCCATCTAATATTGCAGGGATAAACACCACAGAGTAGTTCATAAATAATTATAGTGAGCTACACTTTGTCATCTCAAAGTACTTGGCTATTTTCTATGATATTTGATATCTTTTTCAATAGGGTTACAAGGTCTCCTGGCTGCACCAACACAGCTTGCAAATTTCTTAAAAGCTTGCTACAGACCCTGTGGAATTAAGGAATGATGGCTAGACAATGCAGATTGAAAATTCCTAAAATGGCTCAGTATTGGTTTCACAGGCTTTGTAAACTGGGCCAACTTGTGATTTTCATGAAGGGCAGCAATTATTTGCACTGAATCCGTAAACCCACCCTGTTGGACTAGCTGGTACTGTTAATAAATACCAGATTTCCTCAAATCCAAATGAGTCTTTCCCCCATTCAACATGGGGGAAAAGATCCTTGTCTCGAATTCAAGTAAAAGGTGGAGGGGAGAGGGCAGGCTTTTCCTGTGGCTTCAACTCTGGCCCTGTGCTGCAGCAGCCACCTACTCCTCCCTTGCTTGCTCCTCACAGCCTCTGTCTTCTTCTCCTCACTGCTGTTAGGCATGGCTCCACTCTGGCAACCTTTCCCTCCCAGGCACAGAGCACATGCAAGCTACAGCCCTAGTCTGGCCATGTGGCAGTGGCAGCAGCAGCTTGGCCTAGGACACTGCTGTGTGGCTGGACACGAGCCAGAGATTGCATGTGCTTCACACCTGGGAGGGAACAGAGCTGGAGCCAGAGCTACACCTGACAGTAAACAGCAGGGGGAGAGGGGGAAAAGGGACAACATGAGGCTCCAGGGAGCAGGTGAGGGACAGAGGTTGCAGGGGGGCAGAAACTGTGGGGAGCAAGTAGGGGCAGAGGCTACAGAGGGAAGGCAGCAGGGTTGCAAGGTCTGCTGCAGGTGGGATAGATTGCAGGGGGCACTAGTGATGGGGGCCACCTGCCCCCCTGCTGCTGCTGTTTTTCCTACTGCAGTGGTGTGGTGGGGTGGAATTTAGGATGAACCTCTAATAATTAGATTCTATACATGGAAAACTGTAACACATTTAGAATTTTTCTATATATAGAATCTAATTACTGGGGGGTTGTCTTAAATTCAAAGTCATCTTGGATCCCAGTTAAGCTATATTGCTTACAGCACTTTAAGCCCCACCATTTATTTAGAGTGAGAGAGAAAAAAAGAAAGATAAAAATCAGGTTTTATTTAGGCAAGTGGCAAAAGCCAGTGGTAGGGTGTGTGTGAAACATTGAACTGGCTCAACTAGCTTTCCGTTGGTCTTGTAAACTCCATGATCCCCAAAATGTAGTATTTAGGGAGATTATGAAGTATGGCAATTACTCAAGGACATCATCAAATGAAATGAAAGATTCACAATTGGATGATCTGGTTTGAAAATTCATTCTTTTCTTCTTTGCCAGATTCTGCAGAATGTAACCCTAAAGTTTTGGATCAGCGTTTGGATAGAAAAATCAGACACCATTAATGATATAAATAAATAACTGCATCTTTCTCAGCCACAGTACATATTATACCCCAACAGATACTCTAGATGATAATGATCTAAAATGGCACCACTTTTGTAACACGCACTTTGAGCTTGACAAATCAAGATAGAATGCAAGAAGAATAAGCAGAACAGTCACCTGAAAGTCGGCCGAAAGAAAAAGAGAGCATGACTGATGATAATACAGTTACCAGAAGTAACCAGGTACAGTGAGCAAGAAAAAGGCACAGGGGCAGCAAATACTGGCTTGGGAACATTTCTTAGTGACAATGCAAAGGAAAGAGAAAAGTATTGAGACTAAAAAATAAAAGAGGAGAGCTATAGAGCTGCTGCCCAACAACAGTGCAGGACTTATATGAAAACAAAGTCTCCTGAAAGACCTGTGAGAGAAAAGTGAATTGAGGACACATTTTAGGGAACGAAACCAAAGCTTAAAATGGAAGTAGAAAATCTAGTCCCCAATATAAAAAATATTATTTAAAAAACAAAGCAAAACAAAACAAGCATTCTTTTTGTGGAACTGAGAAGAAGAAATACAGGAGACAACTGTGGGCTTTGTTGCACATTATACTTTAAGCTTCTTAAATGTTGATCAGTGTTAGTGTTAGCTGAGGTTTGGAGCAGTCACACATTTAGGTGATCAGGAGCCTTGACTGAAAGGTAAAAATCCCCTTCTTTCTTCTTCCTTCCTATTCCAGGCTCCCTCCTGCCCCATGGGGCTTCCCCTGCCTCCCCCGCTCCAGGGCTCCCCCTGTTCCTCCTTGACCCCGTGTCTCCCTCCCTGCCTGTGTGGGTTTCCCCTGTTGCTCTGCCCTGCCCTAGGGGGTCCCGCTTCCCTCTCCAGCCTCCACAGCTCACCTATGCCCCGTGTCCCCTGGCTTAATTGTGGCTGCCAGTGCTGTTGCGGGGAGCAGGCAGGGAAGGGGAACCTGCCTGCCTGGCTGCTGCCACTGAGCTGCAGCTCTCAGGACTGCACCAGCAGCCCCAAGGACTAGGGACAGGCATTACACATAAACCAGTTTAAATGATCAGAAACTGGTTTAAACTTTTAACAGAACAGATGTTCAGTGCACATAAACCAGTCTGAGAATGGCTGAAACCGATTTGAGATAAACTTGGTTGAATGTAGTATCAGACTTAACTGATTTGGCTCAAACTGGTTTATGCAATGTCTGTCCCAGACCCCTTGCTAATTTAAGAAAAACCAGACACCCCCAGCATCCTGACATGCTGTCTGGGCTGGGTGGGGCTCTCTGCTCCACAGCAGGGCTGGCCCCTCCCCTCTGCTCCCTGCCTGGAGCTCCAGAGACTGTGGGCTGCTTCCCGCCTCCTTTAACCACTCCCTGCTAAGCAGGAATTCCCCCTTCCCCTCTGCCTTGTGGAGAGGTGTCTGTGTATTAGCTCATGAACATTGCATTCCTCCTGAGGCTGGGGGGCATGGCAACTGCCCACAGCTGGTGGCAGCAGTGTTGGCGGTGGGGGCGTGGTGGCAGCAAATGGGGAGTGTCGCAGGGCACCCCGGTGCCTGCTTCTAGAGAGGAGAAACTGCCAGGGAGAGAACCCTGGCAGAGCCAATTGAGCACAGCTGTGGGTTGCCGGAGCAACTAAGGGGA